>NC_143043.1:58179946-58479946 GCF_057628025.1 Oncorhynchus mykiss
ATGTCTCTATTATATTATGACAGACCAGCTAGATCTACTTTCTCTATTATATTATGACAGACCAGCTAAATCTACTGTATCTATGTCTCTATGTCTCTATTATATTATGACAGACCAGCTAGATCTACTTTCTCTATTATATTATGACAGACCAGCTAAATCTACTGTATCTATGTCTCTATGTCTCTATTATATTATGACAGACCAGCTAGATCTACTGTCTCTATTGTATTATGACAGACCAGCTAGATCTAATGTCTCTATTATATTATGGCAGACCAGCTAGATCTAATGTCTCTATTATATTATGGCAGACCAGCTAGATCTACTGTCTCTATTACATTATGACATACCAGCTGGATCTACTGTCTTGATTGTATTATGACAGACCAGCTAGATCTACTGTCTCTATTATATTATGACAGACCAGCTAGATATACTGTCTCTATTGTATTATGACAGATCAGCTAGATCTTCTGTCTCTATTATATTATGGCAGACCAGCTAGATCTACTGTCTCTATTGTATTATGACAGACCAGCTAATACTACTGTATCAATGTCTCTATGTCTCTATTATATTATGACAGACAAGCTAGATCTACTGTCTCTATTATATTATGACAGACCAGCTAAATCTACTGTCTCTATTATATCATGACAGACCAGCTAGATCTACTGTCTCTATTATATTATGACAGACCAGCTAAATCTACTGTATCTATGTCTCTATTATATTATGACATACCAGCTAGATCTACTGTCTCTATTATATTATGACAGACCAGCTAGATCTACTGTCTTTATTGTATTATGACAGACCAGCTAGATCTACTGTCCTGGTTGTATTATGACAAACCAGCTAGATCTACTTTCTCTATTATCTTATGACAGACCAGCTAAATCTACTGTATCTATGTCTCTATGTCTCTATTATATTATGACAGACCAGCTAGATCTACTGTCTCTATTATGTTAAGACAGACCAGCTAAATCTACTGTCTCTATGTCTCTATTATATTACGACAGACCAGCTAGATCTACTGTCTCTATTGTATCATGACAGACCAGCTAGATCTACTGTCTCTATTATATTATGGCAGACCAGCTAGATCTACTGTCTCGATTGTATTATGACAGACCAGCTAAATCTACTGTATCTATGTCTCTATGTCTCTATTATATTACGACAGACCAGCTAGATCTACTGTCTCTATTGTATTATGACAGACCAGCTAGATCTACTGTCTCTATTATATTATGGCAGACCAGCTAGATCTACTGTCTCTATTGTATTACGACAGACCAGCTAGATCTACTGTCCTGATTGTATTATGACAGACCAGCTAGATCTACTTTCTCTATTATATTATGACAGACCAGCTAAATCTACTGTATCTATGTCTCTATGTCTCTATTATATTATGACAGACCAGCTAGATCTACTGTCTCTATTATATTAAGACAGACCATCTAAATCTACTGTCTCTATGTCTCTATTATATTACGACAGACCAGCTAGATCTACTGTCTCTATTGTATTATGACAGACCAGCTAGATCTACTGTCTCTATTATATTATGGCAGACCAGCTAGATCTACTGTCTCGATTGTATTATGACAGACCAGCTAGATCTACTGTCTCTATTATATGTTGACAGACCAGCTAGATCTACTTTCTCTATTGTATTATGACAGACCAGCTAGATCTACTGTCTCTATGTCTCGATTATATTACGACAGACCAGCTAGATCTACTGTCTCTATTGTATTATGACAGACCAGCTAGATCTACTGTCTCTATTATATTATGGCAGACCAGCTTGATCTACTGTCTCTATTATATTATGACAGACCAGCTAAATCTACTGTATCTGTGTCTCTATGTCTCTATTATATTATGACAGACCAGCTAGATCTACTGTCTCTATTATATTTTGACAGACCAGGTAGATCTACTGTCTCTATTGTATTATGACAGACCAGCTAGATCTACTATCTCTATTATATTTTGACAGACCAGGTAGATCTAATTTCTCTATTGTATTATGACAGACCAGCTAGATCTACTGTCTCTATTGTATTATGACAGATCAGCTAGATCTACTTTCTCTATTATATTATGACAGACCAGCTAAATCTACTGTCTCTATGTCTCTATGTCTCTATTATATTTTGACAGACCAGGTAGATCTACTTTCTCTATTGTATTATGACAGACCAGCTAGATCTACTGTCTCTATTGTTATAGACAGACCAGCTAGATCTACTTTCTCTATTATATTATGGCAGACCAGCTAAATCTACTGTCTCTATGTCTCTATGTCTCTATTATATTATGACAGACCAGCTAGATCTACTTTCTCTATTATATTATGGCAGACCAGCTAAATCTACTGTCTCTATGTCTCTATTATATTACGACAGACCAGCTAGATCTACTGTCTCTATTGTATTATGACAGACCAGCTAGATCTACTGTCTCTATTATATTATGGCAGACCAGCTAGATCTACGGTCTCTATTATATTATGACAGACCAGCTAAATCTACTGTCTCTATGTCTCTATTATATTACGACAGACCAGCTAAATCTACTGTCTCTATGTCTCTATTATATTATGACAGACCAGCTAGCTCTACTGTCTCTATTATGTTAAGACAGACCAGCTAAATCCACTGTCTCTGTGTCTCTATTATATTACGACAGACCAGCTAGATCTACTGTCTCTATTGTATTATGACAGACCAGCTAGATCTACTATCTCTATTATATTATGACAGACCAGCTAGATCTACTGTCTCTATTATATTATGACAGACCAGCTAAATCTACTGTCTCTATTGTATTATGACAGACCGGCTAGACCTACTGTCTCGAATGTATTATGACAGACCAGCTAAATCTACTGTCTCTATTATATTTTGACAGACCAGCTAGATCTACTTTCTCTATTATATTATGACAGACCAGCTAAATCTACTGTCTCTATTATGTTAAGACAGACCAGCTAAATCTACTGTCTCTATGTCTCTATTATATTATGACAGACCAGCTAGCTCTACTGTCTCTATTATGTTAAGACAGACCAGCTAAATCCACTGTCTCTGTGTCTCTATTATATTACGACAGACCAGCTAGATCTACTGTCTCTATTGTATTATGACAGACCAGCTAGATCTACTATCTCTATTATATTATGACAGACCAGCTAGATCTACTGTCTCTATTATATTATGACAGACCAGCTAAATCTACTGTCTCTATTGTATTATGACAGACCGGCTAGATCTACTGTCTCTATTGTATTATGACAGACCAGCTAAATCTACTCTATCTACGTCTCTATGTCTCTATTATATTATGACAGACCAGCTAGATCTTCTGTCTCTATTATAGTATGACAGACCAGCTAGACTTTCTGTCTCGATTGTATTATGACAGACAAGCTAGACCTACTGTCTCGATTGTATTATGACAGACCAGCTAAATCTACTGTCTCTATTATATTTTGTCAGACCAGGTAGATCTACTGTCTCTATTGTATTATGACAGACCAGCTAGATCTACTGTCTCTATAATATTATGACAGACCATCTAGATCTACTGTCTCTGTGTCTCTATTATATTACGACAGACCAGCTAGATCTACTGTCTCTATTGTATTATGACAGACCAGCTAGATCTACTGTCCCTATTATATTATGACAGACCAGCTAGATCTACTGTCTCTATTATGTTAAGACAGACCAGCTAAATCTACTGTCTCTGTGTCTCTATTATATTAAGACAGACCAGCTAGATCTACTGTCTCTATTGTATTATGACAGACGAGCTAGATCTACTGTCTCTATTATATTATGGCAGACCAGCTAGATCTACTGTCTCTATTATATTATGACAGACCAGCTAAATCTACTGTCTCTATTGTATTATAACAGACCGGCTAGATCTACTGTCTCTATTGTATTATGACAGACCAGCTAGATCTACTGTCTCTATTATATTATGGCAGACCAGCTAGATCTACTGTCTCGAGTGTATTATGACAGACCAGCTAGATCTACTGTCTCGATTGTATTATGACAGACCAGCTAGATCTACTGTCTCTGTTATGTTAAGACAGACCAGCTAAATCTACTGTCTCTGTGTCTCTATTATATTACGACAGACCAGCTAGATCTACTGTCTCTATTGTATTATGACAGACCAGCTAGATCTACTGTCTCTATTATATTATGACAGACCAGCTAGATCTACTGTCTCTATTATGTTAAGACAGACCAGCTAAATCTTCTGTCTCTGTGTCTCTTTTATATTACGACAGACCAGCTAGATCTACTGTCTCTATTGTATTTTGACAGACCTGCTAGATCTACTGTCTCTATTATATTATGGCAGACCAGCTAGATCTACTGTCTCTATTATGTTATGACAGACCAGCTAAATCTACTGTCTCTATGTCTCTATTATATTATGGCATACCAGCTAGATCTTCTGTCTCTATTATATTATGACAGACCAGGTAGATCTACTTTCTCTATTGTATTATGACAGACCAGCTAGATCTACTGTCTCTATTGTATTATGACAGACCAGCTAGATCTACTGTCTCTATTATATTATGGCAGACCAGCTAGATCTACTGTCTATATTATATTATGACAGACCAGCTAAATCTACTGTCTCTATGTCTCTATGTCTCTATTATATTATGACAGACCAGCTAGATCTACTTTCTCTATTATATTATGACAGACCAGCTAAATCTACTGTATCTATGTCTCTATGTCTCTATTATATTATGACAGACCAGCTAGATCTACTTTCTCTATTATATTATGACAGACCAGCTAAATCTACTGTATCTATGTCTCTATGTCTCTATTATATTATGACAGACCAGCTAGATCTACTGTCTCTATTGTATTATGACAGACCAGCTAGATCTAATGTCTCTATTATATTATGGCAGACCAGCTAGATCTAATGTCTCTATTATATTATGGCAGACCAGCTAGATCTACTGTCTCTATTACATTATGACATACCAGCTGGATCTACTGTCTTGATTGTATTATGACAGACCAGCTAGATCTACTGTCTCTATTATATTATGACAGACCAGCTAGATATACTGTCTCTATTGTATTATGACAGATCAGCTAGATCTTCTGTCTCTATTATATTATGGCAGACCAGCTAGATCTACTGTCTCTATTGTATTATGACAGACCAGCTAATACTACTGTATCAATGTCTCTATGTCTCTATTATATTATGACAGACAAGCTAGATCTACTGTCTCTATTATATTATGACAGACCAGCTAAATCTACTGTCTCTATTATATCATGACAGACCAGCTAGATCTACTGTCTCTATTATATTATGACAGACCAGCTAAATCTACTGTATCTATGTCTCTATTATATTATGACATACCAGCTAGATCTACTGTCTCTATTATATTATGACAGACCAGCTAGATCTACTGTCTTTATTGTATTATGACAGACCAGCTAGATCTACTGTCCTGGTTGTATTATGACAAACCAGCTAGATCTACTTTCTCTATTATCTTATGACAGACCAGCTAAATCTACTGTATCTATGTCTCTATGTCTCTATTATATTATGACAGACCAGCTAGATCTACTGTCTCTATTATGTTAAGACAGACCAGCTAAATCTACTGTCTCTATGTCTCTATTATATTACGACAGACCAGCTAGATCTACTGTCTCTATTGTATCATGACAGACCAGCTAGATCTACTGTCTCTATTATATTATGGCAGACCAGCTAGATCTACTGTCTCGATTGTATTATGACAGACCAGCTAAATCTACTGTATCTATGTCTCTATGTCTCTATTATATTACGACAGACCAGCTAGATCTACTGTCTCTATTGTATTATGACAGACCAGCTAGATCTACTGTCTCTATTATATTATGGCAGACCAGCTAGATCTACTGTCTCTATTGTATTACGACAGACCAGCTAGATCTACTGTCCTGATTGTATTATGACAGACCAGCTAGATCTACTTTCTCTATTATATTATGACAGACCAGCTAAATCTACTGTATCTATGTCTCTATGTCTCTATTATATTATGACAGACCAGCTAGATCTACTGTCTCTATTATATTAAGACAGACCATCTAAATCTACTGTCTCTATGTCTCTATTATATTACGACAGACCAGCTAGATCTACTGTCTCTATTGTATTATGACAGACCAGCTAGATCTACTGTCTCTATTATATTATGGCAGACCAGCTAGATCTACTGTCTCGATTGTATTATGACAGACCAGCTAGATCTACTGTCTCTATTATATGTTGACAGACCAGCTAGATCTACTTTCTCTATTGTATTATGACAGACCAGCTAGATCTACTGTCTCTATGTCTCGATTATATTACGACAGACCAGCTAGATCTACTGTCTCTATTGTATTATGACAGACCAGCTAGATCTACTGTCTCTATTATATTATGGCAGACCAGCTTGATCTACTGTCTCTATTATATTATGACAGACCAGCTAAATCTACTGTATCTGTGTCTCTATGTCTCTATTATATTATGACAGACCAGCTAGATCTACTGTCTCTATTATATTTTGACAGACCAGGTAGATCTACTGTCTCTATTGTATTATGACAGACCAGCTAGATCTACTATCTCTATTATATTTTGACAGACCAGGTAGATCTAATTTCTCTATTGTATTATGACAGACCAGCTAGATCTACTGTCTCTATTGTATTATGACAGACCAGGTAGATCTACTTTCTCTATTGTATTATGACAGACCAGCTAGATCTACTGTCTCTATTGTTATAGACAGACCAGCTAGATCTACTTTCTCTATTATATTATGGCAGACCAGCTAAATCTACTGTCTCTATGTCTCTATGTCTCTATTATATTATGACAGACCAGCTAGATCTACTTTCTCTATTATATTATGACAGACCAGCTAAATCTACTGTCTCTATGTCTCTATTATATTACGACAGACCAGCTAAATCTACTGTCTCTATGTCTCTATGTCTCTATTATATTATGACAGACCAGATAGATCTACTGTCTCTATTATATTATGACAGACCAGCTAAATATACTGTCTCTATGTCTCTATTATATTACGACATACCAGCTAGATCTACTGTCTCTATTGTATTATGACAGACCAGCTAGATCTACTGTCTCTATTGTTATAGACAGACCAGCTAGATCTACTTTCTCTATTATATTATGGCAGACCAGCTAAATCTACTGTCTCTATGTCTCTATGTCTCTATTATATTATGACAGACCAGCTAGATCTACTTTCTCTATTATATTATGGCAGACCAGCTAAATCTACTGTCTCTATGTCTCTATTATATTACGACAGACCAGCTAAATCTACTGTCTCTATGTCTCTATGTCTCTATTATATTATGACAGACCAGATAGATCTACTGTCTCTATTATATTATGACAGACCAGCTAAATATACTGTCTCTATGTCTCTATTATATTACGACATACCAGCTAGATCTACTGTCTCTATTATATTATGACAGACCAGCTAAATCTACTGTCTCTTTGTCTCTATTACGTTATGACATACCAGCTACATCTACTGTCTCTATTATATTATGACAGACCAGCTAGATCTACTGTCTCTATTACATTATGACAGACCAGCTAAATCTACTGTCTCTATGTCTCTATTATATTATGTCATACCAGCTAGATCTTCTGTCTCTATTATATTATGACATACCAGCTAGATCTACTGTCTCTATTATATTATGACAGACCAGCTAGATCTACTGTCTCTATTATATTATGACAGACCAGCTAGACCTACTGTCTCGATTGTATTGTGACAGACCAGCTAAATCTACTGTCTCTATTGTATTATGACAGACCAGCTAGATCTACTGTCCTGATTGTATTATGACAGACCAGCTAGATCTACTTACCCTATTATATTATGACAGACCAGCTAAATCTACTGTATCTATGTCTCTATGTCTCTATTATATTAGGACAGACCAGCTAGATCTGCTGTCTCTATTATATTATGACAGACCAGCTAAATCTACTGTCTCATTGTCTCTATTATATTACGACATACCAGCTAGATCTACTTTCTCTATTATATTATGACATACCAGCTAGATCTACTGTCTCTATTATATTATGACAGACCAGCTAGATCTACTCTCTCCATTATATTATGACAGACCAGCTAGACCTTCTGTCTCGATTGTATTATGACAGACCAGCCAAATCTACTGTCTCTATTATATTTTGATAGACCAGGTAGATCTACTGTCTCTATTGTATTATGACAGACAAGCTAGATCTACTGTCCTGATTATATTATGACAGACCAGCTAGATCTACTTTCTCTATTATATTATGACAGACCAGCTAAATCTACTGTATCTATGTCTCTATGTCTCTATTATATTATGACAGACCAGCTAGATCTACTGTCTCTATTGTATTATGACAGACGAGTAGATCTAATGTCTCTATTATATTATGGCAGACCAGCTAGATCTACTGTCTCTATTATATTATGACATACCAGCTAGATCTACTGTCTCGATTGTATTATGACAGACCAGCTAGATCTACTGTCTCTATTATATTATGACAGACCAGCTAGATCTACTGTCTCTATTGTATTATGACAGACCAGCTAGATCTACTGTCTCTATTATATTAAGGCAGACCAGCTAAATCTACTGTATCTGTGTCTCTATGTCTCTATTATATTATGACAGACCAGCTAGATCTACTTTCTCTATTATATTATGACAGACCAGCTAAATCTACTGTATCTATGTCTCTATGTCTCGATTATATTACGACAGACCAGCTAGATCTACTGTCTCTATTGTATTATGACAGACCAGCTAGATCTACTGTCTCTATTATATTATGGCAGACCAGCTTGATCTACTTTCTCTATTATATTATGACAGACCAGGTAGATCTAATTTCTCTATTGTATTATGACAGACCAGCTAGATCTACTGTCTCTATTGTATTATGACAGATCAGCTAGATCTACTTTCTCTATTATATTATGACAGACCAGCTAAATCTACTGTCTCTATGTCTCTATGTCTCTATTATATTTTGACAGACCAGGTAGATCTACTTTCTCTATTGTATTATGACAGACCAGCTAGATCTACTGTCTCTATTGTTATAGACAGACCAGCTAGATCTACTTTCTCTATTATATTATGGCAGACCAGCTAAATCTACTGTCTCTATGTCTCTATGTCTCTATTATATTATGACAGACCAGCTAGATCGACTTTCTCTATTATATTATGACAGACCAGCTAAATCTACTGTCTCTATGTCTCTATTATATTACGACAGACCAGCTAAATCTACTGTCTCTATGTCTCTATGTCTCTATTATATTATGACATACCAGCTAGATCTACTGTCTCTATTATATTATGACAGACCAGCTAAATCTACTGTCTCTTTGTCTCTATTACGTTATGACATACCAGCTACATCTACTGTCTCTATTATATTATGACAGACCAGCTAAATATACTGTCTCTATGTCTCTATTATATTACGACATACCAGCTAGATCTACTGTCTCTATTGTATTATGACAGACCAGCTAGATCTACTGTCTCTATTGTTATAGACAGACCAGCTAGATCTACTTTCTCTATTATATTATGGCAGACCAGCTAGATCTACTTTCTCTATTATATTATGACAGACCAGCTAAATCTACTGTCTCTATGTCTCTATTATATTACGACAGACCAGCTAAATCTACTGTCTCTATGTCTCTATGTCTCTATTATATTATGACAGACCAGATAGATCTACTGTCTCTATTATATTATGACAGACCAGCTAAATATACTGTCTCTATGTCTCTATTATATTACGACATACCAGCTAGATCTACTGTCTCTATTATATTATGACAGACCAGCTAAATCTACTGTCTCTTTGTCTCTATTACGTTATGACATACCAGCTACATCTACTGTCTCTATTATATTATGACAGACCAGCTAGATCTACTGTCTCTATTACATTATGACAGACCAGCTAAATCTACTGTCTCTATGTCTCTATTATATTATGTCATACCAGCTAGATCTTCTGTCTCTATTATATTATGACATACCAGCTAGATCTACTGTCTCTATTATATTATGACAGACCAGCTAGATCTACTGTCTCTATTATATTATGACAGACCAGCTAGACCTACTGTCTCGATTGTATTGTGACAGACCAGCTAAATCTACTGTCTCTATTGTATTATGACAGACCAGCTAGATCTACTGTCCTGATTGTATTATGACAGACCAGCTAGATCTACTTACCCTATTATATTATGACAGACCAGCTAAATCTACTGTATCTATGTCTCTATGTCTCTATTATATTAGGACAGACCAGCTAGATCTACTGTCTCTATTATATTATGACAGACCAGCTAAATCTACTGTCTCATTGTCTCTATTATATTACGACATACCAGCTAGATCTACTTTCTCTATTATATTATGACATACCAGCTAGATCTACTGTCTCTATTATATTATGACAGACCAGCTAGATCTACTCTCTCCATTATATTATGACAGACCAGCTAGACCTTCTGTCTCGATTGTATTATGACAGACCAGCCAAATCTACTGTCTCTATTATATTTTGATAGACCAGGTAGATCTACTGTCTCTATTGTATTATGACAGACAAGCTAGATCTACTGTCCTGATTATATTATGACAGACCAGCTAGATCTACTTTCTCTATTATATTATGACAGACCAGCTAAATCTACTGTATCTATGTCTCTATGTCTCTATTATATTATGACAGACCAGCTAGATCTACTGTCTCTATTGTATTATGACAGACGAGTAGATCTAATGTCTCTATTATATTATGGCAGACCAGCTAGATCTACTGTCTCTATTATATTATGACATACCAGCTAGATCTACTGTCTCGATTGTATTATGACAGACCAGCTAGATCTACTGTCTCTATTATATTATGACAGACCAGCTAGATCTACTGTCTCTATTGTATTATGACAGACCAGCTAGATCTACTGTCTCTATTATATTAAGGCAGACCAGCTAAATCTACTGTATCTGTGTCTCTATGTCTCTATTATATTATGACAGACCAGCTAGATCTACTTTCTCTATTATATTATGACAGACCAGCTAAATCTACTGTATCTATGTCTCTATGTCTCGATTATATTACGACAGACCAGCTAGATCTACTGTCTCTATTGTATTATGACAGACCAGCTAGATCTACTGTCTCTATTATATTATGGCAGACCAGCTTGATCTACTTTCTCTATTATATTATGACAGACCAGCTAAATCTACTGTATCTGTGTCTCTATGTCTCTATTATATTATGACAGACCAGCTAGATCTACTGTCTCTATTATATTTTGACAGACCAGGTAGATCTACTGTCTCTATTGTATTATGACAGACCAGCTAGATCTACTATCTCTATTATATTTTGACAGACCAGGTAGATCTAATTTCTCTATTGTATTATGACAGACCAGCTAGATCTACTGTCTCTATTGTATTATGACAGATCAGCTAGATCTACTTTCTCTATTATATTATGACAGACCAGCTAAATCTACTGTCTCTATGTCTCTATGTCTCTATTATATTTTGACAGACCAGGTAGATCTACTTTCTCTATTGTATTATGACAGACCAGCTAGATCTACTGTCTCTATTGTTATAGACAGACCAGCTAGATCTACTTTCTCTATTATATTATGGCAGACCAGCTAAATCTACTGTCTCTATGTCTCTATGTCTCTATTATATTATGACAGACCAGCTAGATCTACTTTCTCTATTATATTATGACAGACCAGCTAAATCTACTGTCTCTATGTCTCTATGTCTCTATTATATTATGACATACCAGCTAGATCTACTGTCTCTATTATATTATGACAGACCAGCTAAATCTACTGTCTCTTTGTCTCTATTACGTTATGACATACCAGCTACATCTACTGTCTCTATTATATTATGACAGACCAGCTAGATCTACTGTCTCTATTACATTATGACAGACCAGCTAAATCTACTGTCTCTATGTCTCTATTATATTATGTCATACCAGCTAGATCTTCTGTCTCTATTATATTATGACATACCAGCTAGATCTACTGTCTCTATTATATTATGACAGACCAGCTAGATCTACTGTCTCTATTATATTATGACAGACCAGCTAGACCTACTGTCTCGATTGTATTGTGACAGACCAGCTAAATCTACTGTCTCTATTGTATTATGACAGACCTGCTAGATCTACTGTCCTGATTGTATTATGACAGACCAGCTAGATCTACTTACCCTATTATATTATGACAGACCAGCTAAATCTACTGTATCTATGTCTCTATGTCTCTATTATATTAGGACAGACCAGCTAGATCTACTGTCTCTATTATATTATGGCAGACCAGCTAGATCTACTGTCTCGATTGTATTATGACAGACCAGCTAGATCTACTGTCTCTATTATATGTTGACAGACCAGCTAGATCTACTTTCTCTATTGTATTATGACAGACCAGCTAGATCTACTGTCTCTATGTCTCGATTATATTACGACAGACCAGCTAGATCTACTGTCTCTATTGTATTATGACAGACCAGCTAGATCTACTGTCTCTATTATATTATGGCAGACCAGCTTGATCTACTGTCTCTATTATATTATGACAGACCAGCTAAATCTACTGTATCTGTGTCTCTATGTCTCTATTATATTATGACAGACCAGCTAGATCTACTGTCTCTATTATATTTTGACAGACCAGGTAGATCTACTGTCTCTATTGTATTATGACAGACCAGCTAGATCTACTATCTCTATTATATTTTGACAGACCAGGTAGATCTAATTTCTCTATTGTATTATGACAGACCAGCTAGATCTACTGTCTCTATTGTATTATGACAGATCAGCTAGATCTACTTTCTCTATTATATTATGACAGACCAGCTAAATCTACTGTCTCTATGTCTCTATGTCTCTATTATATTTTGACAGACCAGGTAGATCTACTTTCTCTATTGTATTATGACAGACCAGCTAGATCTACTGTCTCTATTGTTATAGACAGACCAGCTAGATCTACTTTCTCTATTATATTATGGCAGACCAGCTAAATCTACTGTCTCTATGTCTCTATGTCTCTATTATATTATGACAGACCAGCTAGATCTACTTTCTCTATTATATTATGGCAGACCAGCTAAATCTACTGTCTCTATGTCTCTATTATATTACGACAGACCAGCTAGATCTACTGTCTCTATTGTATTATGACAGACCAGCTAGATCTACTGTCTCTATTATATTATGGCAGACCAGCTAGATCTACGGTCTCTATTATATTATGACAGACCAGCTAAATCTACTGTCTCTATGTCTCTATTATATTACGACAGACCAGCTAAATCTACTGTCTCTATGTCTCTATGTCTCTATTATATTATGACAGACCAGATAGATCTACTGTCTCTATTATATTATGACAGACCAGCTAAATATACTGTCTCTATGTCTCTATTATATTACGACATACCAGCTAGATCTACTGTCTCTATTATATTATGACAGACCAGCTAGATCTACTGTCTCTATTACATTATGACAGACCAGCTAAATCTACTGTCTCTATGTCTCTGTTATATTATGTCATACCAGCTAGATCTTCTGTCTCTATTATATTATGACATACCAGCTAGATCTACTGTCTCTATTATATTATGACAGACCAGCTAGATCTACTGTCTCTATTATATTATGACAGACCAGCTAGACCTACTGTCTCGATTGTATTGTGACAGACCAGCTAAATCTACTGTCTCTATTGTATTATGACAGACCAGCTAGATCTACTGTCCTGATTGTATTATGACAGACCAGCTAGATCTACTTACCCTATTATATTATGACAGACCAGCTAAATCTACTGTATCTATGTCTCTATGTCTCTATTATATTAGGACAGACCAGCTAGATCTACTGTCTCTATTATATTATGACAGACCAACTAAATCTACTGTCTCATTGTCTCTATTATATTACGACATACCAGCTAGATCTACTTTCTCTATTATATTATGACATACCAGCTAGATCTACTGTCTCTATTATATTATGACAGACCAGCTAGATCTACTCTCTCCATTATATTATGACAGACCAGCTAGACCTTCTGTCTCGATTGTATTATGACAGACCAGCCAAATCTACTGTCTCTATTGTATTATGACAGACGAGTAGATCTAATGTCTCTATTATATTATGGCAGACCAGCTAGATCTACTGTCTCTATTATATTATGACATACCAGCTAGATCTACTGTCTCGATTGTATTATGACAGTCCAGCTAGATCTACTGTCTCTATTATATTATGACAGACCAGCTAGATCTACTGTCTCTATTGTATTATGACAGACCAGCTAGATCTACTGTCTCTATTATATTAAGGCAGACCAGCTAAATCTACTGTCTCTATGTCTCGATTATATTACGACAGACCAGCTAGATCTACTGTCTCTATTGTATTATGACAGACCAGCTAGATCTACTGTCTCTATTATATTATGGCAGACCAGCTTGATCTACTGTCTCTATTATATTATGACAGACCAGCTAAATCTACTGTATCTGTGTCTCTATGTCTCTATTATATTATGACAGACCAGCTAGATCTACTGTCTCTATTATATTTTGACAGACCAGGTAGATCTACTGTCTCTATTGTATTATGACAGACCAGCTAGATCTACTATCTCTATTATATTTTTACAGACCAGGTAGATCTAATTTCTCTATTGTATTATGACAGACCAGCTAGATCTACTGTCTCTATTGTATTATGACAGATCAGCTAGATCTACTTTCTCTATTATATTATGACAGACCAGCTAAATCTACTGTCTCTATGTCTCTATGTCTCTATTATATTTTGACAGACCAGGTAGATCTACTTTCTCTATTGTATTATGACAGACCAGCTAGATCTACTGTCTCTATTGTTATAGACAGACCAGCTAGATCTACTTTTTCTATTATATTATGGCAGACCAGCTAAATCTACTGTCTCTATGTCTCTATGTCTCTATTATATTATGACAGACCAGCTAGATCTACTTTCTCTATTATATTATGACAGACCAGCTAAATCTACTGTCTCTATGTCTCTATTATATTACGACAGACCAGCTAAATCTACTGTCTCTATGTCTCTATGTCTCTATTATATTATGACAGACCAGATAGATCTACTGTCTCTATTATATTATGACAGACCAGCTAAATATACTGTCTCTATGTCTCTATTATATTACGACATACCAGCTAGATCTACTGTCTCTATTGTATTATGACAGACCAGCTAGATCTACTGTCTCTATTGTTATAGACAGACCAGCTAGATCTACTTTCTCTATTATATTATGGCAGACCAGCTAAATCTACTGTCTCTATGTCTCTATGTCTCTATTATATTATGACAGACCAGCTAGATCTACTTTCTCTATTATATTATGACAGACCAGCTAAATCTACTGTCTCTATGTCTCTATTATATTACGACAGACCAGCTAAATCTACTGTCTCTATGTCTCTATGTCTCTATTATATTATGACAGACCAGATAGATCTACTGTCTCTATTATATTATGACAGACCAGCTAAATATACTGTCTCTATGTCTCTATTATATTACGACATACCAGCTAGATCTACTGTCTCTATTATATTATGACAGACCAGCTAAATCTACTGTCTCTTTGTCTCTATTACGTTATGACATACCAGCTACATCTACTGTCTCTATTATATTATGACAGACCAGCTAGATCTACTGTCTCTATTACATTATGACAGACCAGCTAAATCTACTGTCTCTATGTCTCTATTATATTATGTCATACCAGCTAGATCTTCTGTCTCTATTATATTATGACATACCAGCTAGATCTACTGTCTCTATTATATTATGACAGACCAGCTAGATCTACTGTCTCTATTATATTATGACAGACCAGCTAGACCTACTGTCTCGATTGTATTGTGACAGACCAGCTAAATCTACTGTCTCTATTGTATTATGACAGACCAGCTAGATCTACTGTCCTGATTGTATTATGACAGACCAGCTAGATCTACTTACCCTATTATATTATGACAGACCAGCTAAATCTACTGTATCTATGTCTCTATGTCTCTATTATATTAGGACAGACCAGCTAGATCTGCTGTCTCTATTATATTATGACAGACCAGCTAAATCTACTGTCTCATTGTCTCTATTATATTACGACATACCAGCTAGATCTACTTTCTCTATTATATTATGACATACCAGCTAGATCTACTGTCTCTATTATATTATGACAGACCAGCTAGATCTACTCTCTCCATTATATTATGACAGACCAGCTAGACCTTCTGTCTCGATTGTATTATGACAGACCAGCCAAATCTACTGTCTCTATTATATTTTGATAGACCAGGTAGATCTACTGTCTCTATTGTATTATGACAGACAAGCTAGATCTACTGTCCTGATTATATTATGACAGACCAGCTAGATCTACTTTCTCTATTATATTATGACAGACCAGCTAAATCTACTGTATCTATGTCTCTATGTCTCTATTATATTATGACAGACCAGCTAGATCTACTGTCTCTATTGTATTATGACAGACGAGTAGATCTAATGTCTCTATTATATTATGGCAGACCAGCTAGATCTACTGTCTCTATTATATTATGACATACCAGCTAGATCTACTGTCTCGATTGTATTATGACAGACCAGCTAGATCTACTGTCTCTATTATATTATGACAGACCAGCTAGATCTACTGTCTCTATTGTATTATGACAGACCAGCTAGATCTACTGTCTCTATTATATTAAGGCAGACCAGCTAAATCTACTGTATCTGTGTCTCTATGTCTCTATTATATTATGACAGACCAGCTAGATCTACTTTCTCTATTATATTATGACAGACCAGCTAAATCTACTGTATCTATGTCTCTATGTCTCGATTATATTACGACAGACCAGCTAGATCTACTGTCTCTATTGTATTATGACAGACCAGCTAGATCTACTGTCTCTATTATATTATGGCAGACCAGCTTGATCTACTTTCTCTATTATATTATGACAGACCAGGTAGATCTAATTTCTCTATTGTATTATGACAGACCAGCTAGATCTACTGTCTCTATTGTATTATGACAGATCAGCTAGATCTACTTTCTCTATTATATTATGACAGACCAGCTAAATCTACTGTCTCTATGTCTCTATGTCTCTATTATATTTTGACAGACCAGGTAGATCTACTTTCTCTATTGTATTATGACAGACCAGCTAGATCTACTGTCTCTATTGTTATAGACAGACCAGCTAGATCTACTTTCTCTATTATATTATGGCAGACCAGCTAAATCTACTGTCTCTATGTCTCTATGTCTCTATTATATTATGACAGACCAGCTAGATCGACTTTCTCTATTATATTATGACAGACCAGCTAAATCTACTGTCTCTATGTCTCTATTATATTACGACAGACCAGCTAAATCTACTGTCTCTATGTCTCTATGTCTCTATTATATTATGACATACCAGCTAGATCTACTGTCTCTATTATATTATGACAGACCAGCTAAATCTACTGTCTCTTTGTCTCTATTACGTTATGACATACCAGCTACATCTACTGTCTCTATTATATTATGACAGACCAGCTAAATATACTGTCTCTATGTCTCTATTATATTACGACATACCAGCTAGATCTACTGTCTCTATTGTATTATGACAGACCAGCTAGATCTACTGTCTCTATTGTTATAGACAGACCAGCTAGATCTACTTTCTCTATTATATTATGGCAGACCAGCTAGATCTACTTTCTCTATTATATTATGACAGACCAGCTAAATCTACTGTCTCTATGTCTCTATTATATTACGACAGACCAGCTAAATCTACTGTCTCTATGTCTCTATGTCTCTATTATATTATGACAGACCAGATAGATCTACTGTCTCTATTATATTATGACAGACCAGCTAAATATACTGTCTCTATGTCTCTATTATATTACGACATACCAGCTAGATCTACTGTCTCTATTATATTATGACAGACCAGCTAAATCTACTGTCTCTTTGTCTCTATTACGTTATGACATACCAGCTACATCTACTGTCTCTATTATATTATGACAGACCAGCTAGATCTACTGTCTCTATTACATTATGACAGACCAGCTAAATCTACTGTCTCTATGTCTCTATTATATTATGTCATACCAGCTAGATCTTCTGTCTCTATTATATTATGACATACCAGCTAGATCTACTGTCTCTATTATATTATGACAGACCAGCTAGATCTACTGTCTCTATTATATTATGACAGACCAGCTAGACCTACTGTCTCGATTGTATTGTGACAGACCAGCTAAATCTACTGTCTCTATTGTATTATGACAGACCAGCTAGATCTACTGTCCTGATTGTATTATGACAGACCAGCTAGATCTACTTACCCTATTATATTATGACAGACCAGCTAAATCTACTGTATCTATGTCTCTATGTCTCTATTATATTAGGACAGACCAGCTAGATCTACTGTCTCTATTATATTATGACAGACCAGCTAAATCTACTGTCTCATTGTCTCTATTATATTACGACATACCAGCTAGATCTACTTTCTCTATTATATTATGACATACCAGCTAGATCTACTGTCTCTATTATATTATGACAGACCAGCTAGATCTACTCTCTCCATTATATTATGACAGACCAGCTAGACCTTCTGTCTCGATTGTATTATGACAGACCAGCCAAATCTACTGTCTCTATTATATTTTGATAGACCAGGTAGATCTACTGTCTCTATTGTATTATGACAGACAAGCTAGATCTACTGTCCTGATTATATTATGACAGACCAGCTAGATCTACTTTCTCTATTATATTATGACAGACCAGCTAAATCTACTGTATCTATGTCTCTATGTCTCTATTATATTATGACAGACCAGCTAGATCTACTGTCTCTATTGTATTATGACAGACGAGTAGATCTAATGTCTCTATTATATTATGGCAGACCAGCTAGATCTACTGTCTCTATTATATTATGACATACCAGCTAGATCTACTGTCTCGATTGTATTATGACAGACCAGCTAGATCTACTGTCTCTATTATATTATGACAGACCAGCTAGATCTACTGTCTCTATTGTATTATGACAGACCAGCTAGATCTACTGTCTCTATTATATTAAGGCAGACCAGCTAAATCTACTGTATCTGTGTCTCTATGTCTCTATTATATTATGACAGACCAGCTAGATCTACTTTCTCTATTATATTATGACAGACCAGCTAAATCTACTGTATCTATGTCTCTATGTCTCGATTATATTACGACAGACCAGCTAGATCTACTGTCTCTATTGTATTATGACAGACCAGCTAGATCTACTGTCTCTATTATATTATGGCAGACCAGCTTGATCTACTTTCTCTATTATATTATGACAGACCAGCTAAATCTACTGTATCTGTGTCTCTATGTCTCTATTATATTATGACAGACCAGCTAGATCTACTGTCTCTATTATATTTTGACAGACCAGGTAGATCTACTGTCTCTATTGTATTATGACAGACCAGCTAGATCTACTATCTCTATTATATTTTGACAGACCAGGTAGATCTAATTTCTCTATTGTATTATGACAGACCAGCTAGATCTACTGTCTCTATTGTATTATGACAGATCAGCTAGATCTACTTTCTCTATTATATTATGACAGACCAGCTAAATCTACTGTCTCTATGTCTCTATGTCTCTATTATATTTTGACAGACCAGGTAGATCTACTTTCTCTATTGTATTATGACAGACCAGCTAGATCTACTGTCTCTATTGTTATAGACAGACCAGCTAGATCTACTTTCTCTATTATATTATGGCAGACCAGCTAAATCTACTGTCTCTATGTCTCTATGTCTCTATTATATTATGACAGACCAGCTAGATCTACTTTCTCTATTATATTATGACAGACCAGCTAAATCTACTGTCTCTATGTCTCTATGTCTCTATTATATTATGACATACCAGCTAGATCTACTGTCTCTATTATATTATGACAGACCAGCTAAATCTACTGTCTCTTTGTCTCTATTACGTTATGACATACCAGCTACATCTACTGTCTCTATTATATTATGACAGACCAGCTAGATCTACTGTCTCTATTACATTATGACAGACCAGCTAAATCTACTGTCTCTATGTCTCTATTATATTATGTCATACCAGCTAGATCTTCTGTCTCTATTATATTATGACATACCAGCTAGATCTACTGTCTCTATTATATTATGACAGACCAGCTAGATCTACTGTCTCTATTATATTATGACAGACCAGCTAGACCTACTGTCTCGATTGTATTGTGACAGACCAGCTAAATCTACTGTCTCTATTGTATTATGACAGACCTGCTAGATCTACTGTCCTGATTGTATTATGACAGACCAGCTAGATCTACTTACCCTATTATATTATGACAGACCAGCTAAATCTACTGTATCTATGTCTCTATGTCTCTATTATATTAGGACAGACCAGCTAGATCTACTGTCTCTATTATATTATGACAGACCAGCTAAATCTACTGTCTCATTGTCTCTATTATATTACGACATACCAGCTAGATCTACTTTCTCTATTATATTATGACATACCAGCTAGATCTACTGTCTCTATTATATTATGACAGACCAGCTAGATCTACTCTCTCCATTATATTATGACAGACCAGCTAGACCTTCTGTCTCGATTGTATTATGACAGACCAGCCAAATCTACTGTCTCTATTATATTTTGATAGACCAGGTAGATCTACTGTCTCTATTGTATTATGACAGACAAGCTAGATCTACTGTCCTGATTATATTATGACAGACCAGCTAGATCTACTTTCTCTATTATATTATGACAGACCAGCTAAATCTACTGTATCTATGTCTCTATGTCTCTATTATATTATGACAGACCAGCTAGATCTACTGTCTCTATTGTATTATGACAGACGAGTAGATCTAATGTCTCTATTATATTATGGCAGACCAGCTAGATCTACTGTCTCTATTATATTATGACATACCAGCTAGATCTACTGTCTCGATTGTATTATGACAGACCAGCTAGATCTACTGTCTCTATTATATTATGACAGACCAGCTAGATCTACTGTCTCTATTATGTTATGACAGACCAGCTAGATCTACTGTCTCTATTATATTATGACAGACCAGCTAGACCTACTGTCTCGATTGTATTATGACAGACCAGCTAAATCTACTGTCTCTATTATATTTTGACAGACCAGCTAGATCTACTTTCTCTATTATATTATGACAGACCAGCTAAATCTACTGTCTCTATTATGTTAAGACAGACCAGCTATATCCACTGTCTCTGTGTCTCTATTATATTTCGACAGACCAGCTAGATCTACTGTCTCTATTGTATTATGACAGACCAGCTAGATCTACTGTCTCTATTATGTTAAGACAGACCAGCTAGAGCTACTGTCTCTATTGTATTATGACAGACCAGCTAGATCTACTGTCTCTATTGTATTATGACAGACCAGCTAGATCTACTGTCTCGACTGTATTATGACAGACCGGCTAGATCTACTGTCTCTATTATGTTAAGACAGACCAGCTATATCCACTGTCTCTGTGTCTCTATTATATTTCGACAGACCAGCTAGATCTACTGTCTCTATTGTATTATGACAGACCAGCTAGATCTACTGTCTCTATTGTATTATGACAGACCAGCTAGATCTACTGTCTCGACTGTATTATGACAGACCGGCTAGATCTACTGTCTCTATTGTATTATGACATACCAGCTAAATCTACTGTCTTTATGTCTCTATTATATTATGACATACCAGCTAGATCTTCTGTCTCTATTATATTATGACAGACCAGCTAGACCTTCTGTCTCGATTGTATTATGACAGACCAGCCAATTCTACTGTCTCTATTATATTTTGATAGACCAGGTAGATCTACTGTCTTTATTGTATTATGACAGACCAGCTAGATCTACTGTCCTGATTGTATTATGACAGACCAGCTAGATCTACTTCCTCTATTATATTATGACAGACCAGCTAAATCTACTGTCTCTATGTCTCTATGTCTCTATTATATTCTGACAGACCAGCTAGATCTACTTTCTCTATTATGTTAAGACAGACCATCTAAATCTACTGTCTCTGTGTCTCTATTATAGTACGACAGACCAGCTAGATCTACTGTCTCTATTGTATTATGACAGACCAGCTAGATCTACTGTCTCTATTATATTATGACAGACCAGCTAGACCTACTGTCTCGATTGTATTATGACAGACCAGCTAAATCTACTGTCTCTATTATATTTTGACAGACCAGCTAGATCTACTTTCTCTATTATATTATGACAGACCAGCTAAATCTACTCTATCTATGTCTCTATGTCTCTATTATATTATGACAGACCAGCTAGATCTACTGTCTCTATTATGTTAAGACAGACCAGCTATATCCACTGTCTCTGTGTCTCTATTATATTTCGACAGACCAGCTAGATCTACTGTCTCTATTGTATTATGACAGACCAGCTAGATCTACTGTCTCTATTATATTATGGCAGACCAGCTAGAGCTACTGTCTCGATTGTATTATGACAGACCAGCTAGATCTACTGTCTCTATTGTATTATGACAGACCAGCTAGATCTACTGTCTCGACTGTATTATGACAGACCGGCTAGATCTACTGTCTCGATTGTATTATGACATACCAGCTAAATCTACTGTCTTTATGTCTCTATTATATTATGACATACCAGCTAGATCTTCTGTCTCTATTATATTATGACAGACCAGCTAGACCTTCTGTCTCGATTGTATTATGACAGACCAGCCAAATCTACTGTCTCTATTATATTTTGATAGACCAGGTAGATCTACTGTCTTTATTGTATTATGACAGACCAGCTAGATCTACTGTCTCTATTGTATTATGACAGACCAGCTAGATCTACTGTCTCGACTGTATTATGACAGACCGGCTAGATCTACTGTCTCTATTGTATTATGACATACCAGCTAAATCTACTGTCTTTATGTCTCTATTATATTATGACATACCAGCTAGATCTTCTGTCTCTATTATATTATGACAGACCAGCTAGACCTTCTGTCTCGATTGTATTATGGCAGACCAGCTAGAGCTATTGTCTCGATTGTATTATGACAGACCAGCTAGATCTACTGTCTCTATTGTATTATGACAGACCAGCTAGATCTACTGTCCTGATTGTATTATGACAGACCAGCTAGATCTACTTCCTCTATTATATTATGACAGACCAGCTAAATCTACTGTCTCTATGTCTCTATGTCTCTATTATATTCTGACAGACCAGCTAGATCTACTTTCTCTATTATATTATGACAGACCAGCTAAATCTACTCTATCTATGTCTCTATGTCTCTATTATATTATGACAGACCAGCTAGATCTACTGTCTCTATTATGTTAAGACAGACCAGCTAAATCCACTGTCTCTGTGTCTCTATTATATTTCGACAGACCAGCTAGATCTACTGTCTCTATTGTATTATGACAGACCAGCTAGATCTACTGTCTCTATTATATTATGGCAGACCAGCTAGAGCTACTGTCTCGATTGTATTATGACAGACCAGCTAGATCTACTGTCTCTATTGTATTATGACAGACCAGCTAGATCTACTGTCTCGACTGTATTATGACAGACCGGCTAGATCTACTGTCTCTATTGTATTATGACATACCAGCTAAATCTACTGTCTTTATGTCTCTATTATATTATGACATACCAGCTAGATCTTCTGTCTCTATTATATTATGACAGACCAGCTAGACCTTCTGTCTCGATTGTATTATGACAGACCAGCCAAATCTACTGTCTCTATTATATTTTGATAGACCAGGTAGATCTACTGTCTTTATTGTATTATGACAGACCAGCTAGATCTACTGTCCTGATTGTATTATGACAGACCAGCTAGATCTACTTCCTCTATTATATTATGACAGACCAGCTAAATCTACTGTCTCTATGTCTCTATGTCTCTATTATATTCTGACAGACCAGCTAGATCTACTTTCTCTATTATATTATGACAGACCAGCTAAATCTACTGTATCTATGTCTCAATGTCTCTATTATATTATGACAGACCAGCTAGATCTACTGTCTCTGTTATGTTAAGACAGACCAGCTAAATCTACTGTCTCTGTGTCTCTTTTATATTACGACAGACCAGGTAGATCTACTGTCTCTATTGTATTATGACAGACCAGCTATATCTACTGTCTCTATTATATTATGACAGACCAGCTAGATCTACTGTCTCTATTATGTTAAGACAGACCATCTAAATCTACTGTCTCTGTGTCTCTTTTATATTACGACAGACCAGCTAGATCTACTGTCCCTATTGTATTATGACAGACCAGCTAGATCTACTGTCTCTATTATATTATGGCAGACCAGCTAGATCTACTGTCTCGATTGTATTATGACAGACCAGCTAGATCTACTGTCTCTATTGTATTATGACAGACCGGCTAGATCTACTGTCTCTATTGTATTATGACATACCAGCTAAATCTACTGTCTTTATGTCTCTATTATATTATGACATACCAGCTAGATCTTCTGTCTCTATTATATTATGACAGACCAGCTAGACCTTCTGTCTCGATTGTATTATGACAGACCAGCCAAATCTACTGTCTCTATTATATTTTGATAGACCAGGTAGATCTACTGTCTTTATTGTATTATGACAGACCAGCTAGATCTACTGTCCTGATTGTATTATGACAGACCAGCTAGATCTACTTCCTCTATTATATTATGACAGACCAGCTAAATCTACTGTCTCTATGTCTCTATGTCTCTATTATATTCTGACAGACCAGCTAGATCTACTTTCTCTATTATATTATGACAGACCAGCTAAATCTACTGTATCTATGTCTCAATGTCTCTATTATATTATGACAGACCAGCTAGATCTACTGTCTCTGTTATGTTAAGACAGACCAGCTAAATCTACTGTCTCTGTGTCTCTTTTATATTACGACAGACCAGGTAGATCTACTGTCTCTATTGTATTATGACAGACCAGCTATATCTACTGTCTCTATTATATTATGACAGACCAGCTAGATCTACTGTCTCTATTATGTTAAGACAGACCATCTAAATCTACTGTCTCTGTGTCTCTTTTATATTACGACAGACCAGCTAGATCTACTGTCCCTATTGTATTATGACAGACCAGCTAGATCTACTGTCTCTATTATATTATGGCAGACCAGCTAGATCTACTGTCTCGATTGTATTATGACAGACCAGCTAGATCTACTGTCTCTATTGTATTATGACAGACCAGCTAGATCTACTGTCTCGACTGTATTATGACAGACCAGCTAGATCTACTGTCTCTATTATATTATGACAGACCAGCTAAATCTACTGTCTCTATTGTATTATGACAGACCGGCTAGATCTACTGTCTCT
Organism: Oncorhynchus mykiss; assembly: GCF_057628025.1. NCBI lineage: Eukaryota > Metazoa > Chordata > Actinopteri > Salmoniformes > Salmonidae > Oncorhynchus > Oncorhynchus mykiss. Next base: position 58,205,766 of record NC_143043.1, read on the forward strand.
ATTGTATTATGACAGACCAGCTAAATCTACTCTATCTACGTCTCTATGTCTCTATTATATTATGACAGACCAGCTAGATCTTCTGTCTCTATTATAGTATGACAGACCAGCTAGACTTTCTGTCTCGATTGTATTATGACAGACAAATTAGACCTACTGTCTCGATTGTATTATGACAGACCAGCTAAATCTACTGTCTCTATTATATTTTGACAGACCAGGTAGATCTACTGTCTCTATTGTATTATGACAGACCAGCTAGATCTACTGTCTCTATAATATTATGACAGACCATCTAGATCTACTGTCTCTGTGTCTCTATTATATTACGACAGACCAGCTAGATCTACTGTCTCTATTGTATTATGACAGACCAGCTAGATCTACTGTCCCTATTATATTATGACAGACCAGCTAGATCTACTGTCTCTATTATGTTAAGACAGACCAGCTAAATCTACTGTCTCTGTGTCTCTATTATATTAAGACAGACCAGCTAGATCTACTGTCTCTATTGTATTATGACAGACCAGCTAGATCTACTGTCTCTATTATATTATGGCAGACCAGCTAGATCTACTGTCTCTATTATATTATGACAGACCAGCTAAATCTACTGTCTCTATTGTATTATAACAGACCGGCTAGATCTACTGTCTCTATTGTATTATGACAGACCAGCTAAATCTACTGTTTCTATGTCTCTATTATATTATGACATACCAGCTAGATCTTCTGACTCTATTATATTATGACAGACCACCTAGACCTTCTGTCTCGATTGTATTATAACAGACAAGCTAGACCTACTGTCTCGATTGTATTATGACAGACCAGCTAAATCTATTGTCTCTATTATATTTTGACAGATCAGGTAGATCTACTGTCTCTATTGTATTATGACAGACCAGCTAGATCTACTGTCTCTATTATATTATGACAGACCAGCTAGACCTACTGTCTCGAATGTATTATGACAGACCAGCTAAATCTACTGTCTCTATTATATTTTGACAGACCAGCTAGATCTACTTTCTCTATTATATTATGACAGACCAGCTAAATCTACTCTATCTATGTCTCTATGTCTCTATTATATTATGACAGACCAGCTAGATCTACTGTCTCTATTATGTTAAGACAGACCAGCTATATCCACTGTCTCTGTGTCTCTATTATATTTCGACAGACCAGCTAGATCTACTGTCTCTATTGTATTATGACAGACCAGCTAGATCTACTGTCTCTATTGTATTATGACAGACCAGCTAGATCTACTGTCTCGACTGTATTATGACAGACCGGCTAGATCTACTGTCTCTATTGTATTATGACATACCAGCTAAATCTACTGTCTTTATGTCTCTATTATATTATGACATACCAGCTAGATCTTCTGTCTCTATTATATTATGACAGACCAGCTAGACCTTCTGTCTCGATTGTATTATGACAGACCAGCCAATTCTACTGTCTCTATTATATTTTGATAGACCAGGTAGATCTACTGTCTTTATTGTATTATGACAGACCAGCTAGATCTACTGTCCTGATTGTATTATGACAGACCAGCTAGATCTACTTCCTCTATTATATTATGACAGACCAGCTAAATCTACTGTCTCTATGTCTCTATGTCTCTATTATATTCTGACAGACCAGCTAGATCTACTTTCTCTATTATGTTAAGACAGACCATCTAAATCTACTGTCTCTGTGTCTCTATTATAGTACGACAGACCAGCTAGATCTACTGTCTCTATTGTATTATGACAGACCAGCTAGATCTACTGTCTCTATTATATTATGACAGACCAGCTAGACCTACTGTCTCGATTGTATTATGACAGACCAGCTAAATCTACTGTCTCTATTATATTTTGACAGACCAGCTAGATCTACTTTCTCTATTATATTATGACAGACCAGCTAAATCTACTCTATCTATGTCTCTATGTCTCTATTATATTATGACAGACCAGCTAGATCTACTGTCTCTATTATGTTAAGACAGACCAGCTATATCCACTGTCTCTGTGTCTCTATTATATTTCGACAGACCAGCTAGATCTACTGTCTCTATTGTATTATGACAGACCAGCTAGATCTACTGTCTCTATTATATTATGGCAGACCAGCTAGAGCTACTGTCTCGATTGTATTATGACAGACCAGCTAGATCTACTGTCTCTATTGTATTATGACAGACCAGCTAGATCTACTGTCTCGACTGTATTATGACAGACCGGCTAGATCTACTGTCTCGATTGTATTATGACATACCAGCTAAATCTACTGTCTTTATGTCTCTATTATATTATGACATACCAGCTAGATCTTCTGTCTCTATTATATTATGACAGACCAGCTAGACCTTCTGTCTCGATTGTATTATGACAGACCAGCCAAATCTACTGTCTCTATTATATTTTGATAGACCAGGTAGATCTACTGTCTTTATTGTATTATGACAGACCAGCTAGATCTACTGTCTCTATTGTATTATGACAGACCAGCTAGATCTACTGTCTCGACTGTATTATGACAGACCGGCTAGATCTACTGTCTCTATTGTATTATGACATACCAGCTAAATCTACTGTCTTTATGTCTCTATTATATTATGACATACCAGCTAGATCTTCTGTCTCTATTATATTATGACAGACCAGCTAGACCTTCTGTCTCGATTGTATTATGGCAGACCAGCTAGAGCTATTGTCTCGATTGTATTATGACAGACCAGCTAGATCTACTGTCTCTATTGTATTATGACAGACCAGCTAGATCTACTGTCCTGATTGTATTATGACAGACCAGCTAGATCTACTTCCTCTATTATATTATGACAGACCAGCTAAATCTACTGTCTCTATGTCTCTATGTCTCTATTATATTCTGACAGACCAGCTAGATCTACTTTCTCTATTATATTATGACAGACCAGCTAAATCTACTCTATCTATGTCTCTATGTCTCTATTATATTATGACAGACCAGCTAGATCTACTGTCTCTATTATGTTAAGACAGACCAGCTAAATCCACTGTCTCTGTGTCTCTATTATATTTCGACAGACCAGCTAGATCTACTGTCTCTATTGTATTATGACAGACCAGCTAGATCTACTGTCTCTATTATATTATGGCAGACCAGCTAGAGCTACTGTCTCGATTGTATTATGACAGACCAGCTAGATCTACTGTCTCTATTGTATTATGACAGACCAGCTAGATCTACTGTCTCGACTGTATTATGACAGACCGGCTAGATCTACTGTCTCTATTGTATTATGACATACCAGCTAAATCTACTGTCTTTATGTCTCTATTATATTATGACATACCAGCTAGATCTTCTGTCTCTATTATATTATGACAGACCAGCTAGACCTTCTGTCTCGATTGTATTATGACAGACCAGCCAAATCTACTGTCTCTATTATATTTTGATAGACCAGGTAGATCTACTGTCTTTATTGTATTATGACAGACCAGCTAGATCTACTGTCCTGATTGTATTATGACAGACCAGCTAGATCTACTTCCTCTATTATATTATGACAGACCAGCTAAATCTACTGTCTCTATGTCTCTATGTCTCTATTATATTCTGACAGACCAGCTAGATCTACTTTCTCTATTATATTATGACAGACCAGCTAAATCTACTGTATCTATGTCTCAATGTCTCTATTATATTATGACAGACCAGCTAGATCTACTGTCTCTGTTATGTTAAGACAGACCAGCTAAATCTACTGTCTCTGTGTCTCTTTTATATTACGACAGACCAGGTAGATCTACTGTCTCTATTGTATTATGACAGACCAGCTATATCTACTGTCTCTATTATATTATGACAGACCAGCTAGATCTACTGTCTCTATTATGTTAAGACAGACCATCTAAATCTACTGTCTCTGTGTCTCTTTTATATTACGACAGACCAGCTAGATCTACTGTCCCTATTGTATTATGACAGACCAGCTAGATCTACTGTCTCTATTATATTATGGCAGACCAGCTAGATCTACTGTCTCGATTGTATTATGACAGACCAGCTAGATCTACTGTCTCTATTGTATTATGACAGACCGGCTAGATCTACTGTCTCTATTGTATTATGACATACCAGCTAAATCTACTGTCTTTATGTCTCTATTATATTATGACATACCAGCTAGATCTTCTGTCTCTATTATATTATGACAGACCAGCTAGACCTTCTGTCTCGATTGTATTATGACAGACCAGCCAAATCTACTGTCTCTATTATATTTTGATAGACCAGGTAGATCTACTGTCTTTATTGTATTATGACAGACCAGCTAGATCTACTGTCCTGATTGTATTATGACAGACCAGCTAGATCTACTTCCTCTATTATATTATGACAGACCAGCTAAATCTACTGTCTCTATGTCTCTATGTCTCTATTATATTCTGACAGACCAGCTAGATCTACTTTCTCTATTATATTATGACAGACCAGCTAAATCTACTGTATCTATGTCTCAATGTCTCTATTATATTATGACAGACCAGCTAGATCTACTGTCTCTGTTATGTTAAGACAGACCAGCTAAATCTACTGTCTCTGTGTCTCTTTTATATTACGACAGACCAGGTAGATCTACTGTCTCTATTGTATTATGACAGACCAGCTATATCTACTGTCTCTATTATATTATGACAGACCAGCTAGATCTACTGTCTCTATTATGTTAAGACAGACCATCTAAATCTACTGTCTCTGTGTCTCTTTTATATTACGACAGACCAGCTAGATCTACTGTCCCTATTGTATTATGACAGACCAGCTAGATCTACTGTCTCTATTATATTATGGCAGACCAGCTAGATCTACTGTCTCGATTGTATTATGACAGACCAGCTAGATCTACTGTCTCTATTGTATTATGACAGACCAGCTAGATCTACTGTCTCGACTGTATTATGACAGACCAGCTAGATCTACTGTCTCTATTATATTATGACAGACCAGCTAAATCTACTGTCTCTATTGTATTATGACAGACCGGCTAGATCTACTGTCTCTATTGTATTATGACAGACCAGCTAAATCTACTCTATCTACGTCTCTATGTCTCTATTATATTATGACAGACCAGCTAGATCTTCTGTCTCTATTATAGTATGACAGACCAGCTAGACTTTCTGTCTCGATTGTATTATGACAGACAAATTAGACCTACTGTCTCGATTGTATTATGACAGACCAGCTAAATCTACTGTCTCTATTATATTTTGACAGACCAGGTAGATCTACTGTCTCTATTGTATTATGACAGACCAGCTAGATCTACTGTCTCTATAATATTATGACAGACCATCTAGATCTACTGTCTCTGTGTCTCTATTATATTACGACAGACCAGCTAGATCTACTGTCTCTATTGTATTATGACAGACCAGCTAGATCTACTGTCCCTATTATATTATGACAGACCAGCTAGATCTACTGTCTCTATTATGTTAAGACAGACCAGCTAAATCTACTGTCTCTGTGTCTCTATTATATTAAGACAGACCAGCTAGATCTACTGTCTCTATTGTATTATGACAGACCAGCTAGATCTACTGTCTCTATTATATTATGGCAGACCAGCTAGATCTACTGTCTCTATTATATTATGACAGACCAGCTAAATCTACTGTCTCTATTGTATTATAACAGACCGGCTAGATCTACTGTCTCTATTGTATTATGACAGACCAGCTAAATCTACTGTTTCTATGTCTCTATTATATTATGACATACCAGCTAGATCTTCTGACTCTATTATATTATGACAGACCACCTAGACCTTCTGTCTCGATTGTATTATAACAGACAAGCTAGACCTACTGTCTCGATTGTATTATGACAGACCAGCTAAATCTATTGTCTCTATTATATTTTGACAGATCAGGTAGATCTACTGTCTCTATTGTATTATGACAGACCAGCTAGATCTACTGTCTCTATTATATTATGACAGACCAGCTAGACCTACTGTCTCGAATGTATTATGACAGACCAGCTAAATCTACTGTCTCTATTATATTTTGACAGACCAGCTAGATCTACTTTCTCTATTATATTATGACAGACCAGCTAAATCTACTGTCTCTATTATGTTAAGACAGACCAGCTAAATCCACTGTCTCTGTGTCTCTATTATATTTCGACAGACCAGCTAGATCTACTGTCTCTATTGTATTATGACAGACCAGCTAGATCTACTGTCTCTATTATATTATGACAGACCAGCTAGATCTACTGTCTCTATTATGTTAAGACAGACCAGCTAAATCTACTGTCTCTGTGTCTCTATTATATTACGACAGACCAGCTAGATCTACTGTCTCTGTTGTATTATGACAGACCAGCTAGATCTACTGTCTCTATTATATTATGACAGACCAGCTAGATCTACTGTCTCTATTATATTATGACAGACCAGCTAAATCTACTGTCTCTATTGTATTATGACAGACCGGCTAGATCTACTGTCTCTATTATATTTTGACAGACCAGGTAGATCTTCTGTCTCTATTGTATTATGACAGACCAGCTAGATCTACTGTCTCTATAATATTATGACAGACCATCTAGATCTACTGTCTCTGTGTCTCTATTATATTACGACAGACCAGCTAGATCTACTGTCTCTATTGTATTATGACAGACCAGCTAGATCTACTGTCCCTATTATATTATGACAGACCAGCTAGATCTACTGTCTCTATTATGTTAAGACAGACCAGCTAAATCTACTGTCTCTGTGTCTCTATTATATTAAGACAGACCAGCTAGATCTACTGTCTCTATTGTATTATGACAGACGAGCTAGATCTACTGTCTCTATTATATTATGGCAGACCAGCTAGATCTACTGTCTCTATTATATTATGACAGACCAGCTAAATCTACTGTCTCTATTGTATTATAACAGACCGGCTAGATCTACTGTCTCTATTGTATTATGACAGACCAGCTAGATCTACTGTCTCTATTGTATTATGACAGACCAGCTAGATCTACTGTCTCTATTATATTATGGCAGACCAGCTAGATCTACTGTCTCGAGTGTATTATGACAGACCAGCTAGATCTACTGTCTCGATTGTATTATGACAGACCAGCTAGATCTACTGTCTCTGTTATGTTAAGACAGACCAGCTAAATCTACTGTCTCTGTGTCTCTATTATATTACGACAGACCAGCTAGATCTACTGTCTCTATTGTATTATGACAGACCAGCTAGATCTACTGTCTCTATTATATTATGACAGACCAGCTAGATCTACTGTCTCTATTATGTTAAGACAGACCAGCTAAATCTTCTGTCTCTGTGTCTCTTTTATATTACGACAGACCAGCTAGATCTACTGTCTCTATTGTATTTTGACAGACCTGCTAGATCTACTGTCTCTATTATATTATGGCAGACCAGCTAGATCTACTGTCTCTATTATGTTATGACAGACCAGCTAAATCTACTGTCTCTATGTCTCTATTATATTATGGCATACCAGCTAGATCTTCTGTCTCTATTATATTATGACAGACCAGGTAGATCTACTTTCTCTATTGTATTATGACAGACCAGCTAGATCTACTGTCTCTATTGTATTATGACAGACCAGCTAGATCTACTGTCTCTATTATATTATGGCAGACCAGCTAGATCTACTGTCTATATTATATTATGACAGACCAGCTAAATCTACTGTCTCTATGTCTCTATGTCTCTATTATATTATGACAGACCAGCTAGATCTACTTTCTCTATTATATTATGACAGACCAGCTAAATCTACTGTATCTATGTCTCTATGTCTCTATTATATTATGACAGACCAGCTAGATCTACTTTCTCTATTATATTATGACAGACCAGCTAAATCTACTGTATCTATGTCTCTATGTCTCTATTATATTATGACAGACCAGCTAGATCTACTGTCTCTATTGTATTATGACAGACCAGCTAGATCTAATGTCTCTATTATATTATGGCAGACCAGCTAGATCTAATGTCTCTATTATATTATGGCAGACCAGCTAGATCTACTGTCTCTATTACATTATGACATACCAGCTGGATCTACTGTCTTGATTGTATTATGACAGACCAGCTAGATCTACTGTCTCTATTATATTATGACAGACCAGCTAGATCTACTGTCTCTATTGTATTATGACAGATCAGCTAGATCTTCTGTCTCTATTATATATGGCAGACCAGCTAGATCTACTCTCTCTATTATATTATGACAGACCAGCTAATACTACTGTATCAATGTCTCTATGTCTCTATTATATTATGACAGACAAGCTAGATCTACTGTCTCTATTATATTATGACAGACCAGCTAAATCTACTGTCTCTATTATATCATGACAGACCAGCTAGATCTACTGTCTCTATTATATTATGACAGACCAGCTAAATCTACTGTATCTATGTCTCTATTATATTATGACATACCAGCTAGATCTACTGTCTCTATTATATTATGACAGACCAGCTAGATCTACTGTCTCTATTGTATTATGACAGACCAGCTAGATCTACTGTCCTGGTTGTATTATGACAGACCAGCTAGATCTACTTTCTCTATTATCTTATGACAGACCAGCTAAATCTACTGTATCTATGTCTCTATGTCTCTATTATATTATGACAGACCAGCTAGATCTACTGTCTCTATTATGTTAAGACAGACCAGCTAAATCTACTGTCTCTATGTCTCTATTATATTATGGCAGACCAGCTAGATCTACTGTCTCGATTGTATTATGACAGACCAGCTAAATCTACTGTATCTATGTCTCTATGTCTCTATTATATTACGACAGACCAGCTAGATCTACTGTCTCTATTGTATTATGACAGACCAGCTAGATCTACTGTCTCTGTTATATTATGGCAGACCAGCTAGATCTACTGTCTCTATTGTATTAAGACAGACCATCTAAATCTACTGTCTCTATGTCTCTATTATATTACGACAGACCAGCTAGATCTACTGTCTCTATTGTATTATGACAGACCAGCTAGATCTACTGTCTCTATTATATTATGGCAGACCAGCTAGATCTACTGTCTCGATTGTATTATGACAGACCAGCTAGATCTACTGTCTCTATTATATTAAGACAGACCATCTAAATCTACTGTCTCTATGTCTCTATTATATTACGACAGACCAGCTAGATCTACTGTCTCTATTGTATTATGACAGACCAGCTAGATCTACTGTCTCTATTATATTATGGCAGACCAGCTAGATCTACTGTCTCGATTGTATTATGACAGACCAGCTAGATCTACTGTCTCTATTATATGTTGACAGACCAGCTAGATCTACTTTCTCTATTATATTATGACAGGCCAGCTAAATCTACTGTATCTATGTCTCTATGTCTCTATTATATTATGACAGACCAGCTAGATCTACTGTCTCTATTATATTATGACAGACAAGCTAGACCTACTGTCTCGATTGTATTATGATACACCAGCTAAATCTACTGTCTCTATTATATTTTGACAGACCAGGTAGATCTACTGTCTCTATTGTATTACGACAGACCAGCTAGATCTACTGTCCTGATTGTATTATGACAGACCAGCTAAATCTACTTTCTCTATTATATTATGACAGACCAGCTAAATCTACTGTATCTATGTCTCTATGTCTCTATTATATTATGACAGACCAGCTAGATCTACGGTCTCTATTATATTAAGACAGACCAGCTAAATCTACTGTCTCTATGTCTCTATTATATTACGACAGACCAGCTAGATCTACTGTCTCGATTGTATTATGACAGACCAGCTAGATCTACTGTCTCTATTATATTATGGCAGACCAGCTAGATCTACTGTCTCGATTGTATTATGACAGACCAGCTAGATCTACTGTCTCTATTGTATTATGACAGACCAGCTAGATCTACTGTCTCTATTATATTATGACAGACCAGCTAGATCTTCTGTCTCTATTATATTATGACATACCAGCTAGATCTACTGTCTCTATTATATTATGACAGACCAGCTAGATCTACTGTCTCTATTGTATTATGACAGACCAGCTAGATCTTCTGTCCTGATTGTATTATGACAGACCAAATAGATCTACTGTCTCTATTATATTATGGCAGACCAGCTAGATCTACTGTCTCGATTGTATTATGACAGACCAGCTAGATCTACTGTCTCTATTGTATTATGACAGACCAGCTAGATCTACTGTTTCGATTGTATTATGACAGACCAGCTAGATCTACTGTCTCTATTGTATTATGACAGACCAGCTAGATCTACTGTCTCTATTGTATTATGACAGACCAGCTAGATCTACTGTCTCTATTATATTATGACAGACCAGCTAGATCTACTGTCTCGATTGTATTATGGCAGACCAGCTAGATCTACTGTCTCTATTGTATTATGACAGACCAGCTAGATCTACTGTCTCGATTAAATTATGACAGACCAGGTAAATCTACTCTCTATGTCTCGATTATATTTTGACAGACCAGGTAGATCAACTGTCTCTATTGTATTATGACAGACCAGCTAGATCTACTGTCCTGATTGTATTATGACAGACCAGCTAGATCTACTGTCTCTATTATATTATGACAGACCAGCTAGATCTTCTGTCTCTTTGTCTCTATTATATTTTGACAGACCAGGTAGATCAACTGTCTCTATTGTATTATGACAGACCAGCTAGATCTACTGTCTCGATTGTATTATGACAGACCAGCTAGATCTACTGTCTCTATTGTATTATGACAGACCAGCTAGATCTACTGTCTCGATTGTATTATGACAGACCAGCTAAATCTACTGTATCTATGTCTCTATGTCTCTATTATATTATGACAGACCAGCTAGATCTACTGTCTCTATTATGTTAAGACAGAACAGCTAAATATACTGTCTCTATTATATTATGACAGACCAGCTAGACCTACTGTCTCGATTGTATTATGACAGACCTGCTAAATCTACTGTCTCTATTATATTTTGACAGACCAGGTAGATCTACTGTCTCTATTGTATTATGACAGACCAGCTAGATCTACTGTCCTGATTGTATTATGACAGACCAGCTAGATCTACTTTCTCTATTATATTATGACAGACCAGCTAAATCTATGTCTCTATGTCTCTATTATATTATGACAGACCAGCTAGATCTACTGTCTCTATTATATTAAGAAAGACCAGCTAAATCTACTGTCTCTATTTCTCTATTATATTACGACAGACCAGCTAGATCTACTGTCTCTATTGTATTATGACAGACCAGCTAGATCTACTGTCTCTATTATATTATGGCAGACCAGCTAGATCTACTGTCTCGATTGTATTATGACAGACCAGCTAGATCTACTGTCTCTATTGTATTATGACAGACCAGCTAGATCTACTGTCTCTATTATATTATGACAGACTAGCTAGATCTTCTGTCTCTATTATATTATGACAGACCAGCTAGATCTACTGTCTCTATTATATTATGACAGAACAGCTAGATCTACTGTCTCTATTGTATTATGACAGACCAGCTAGATCTACTGTCCTGATTGTATTATGACAGACCAGCTAAATCTACTTTCTCTATTATATTATGACAGACCAGCTAAATCTACTGTATCTATGTCTCTATGTCTCTATTATATTATGACAGACCATCTAGATCTAATGTCTCTATTATGTTAAGACAGACCAGCTAAATCTACTGTCACTATGTCTCTATTATATTACGAAAGACCAGCTAGATCTACTGTCTCTATTGTATCATGACAGACCAGCTAGATCTACTGTCTCTATTATATTATGGCAGACCAGCTAGATCTACTGTCTCGATTGTGTTATGACAGACCAGCTAGATCTACTGCCCTGATTGTAATATGACAGACCAGCTAGATCTACTGTCCTGATTGTATTATGACAGACCAGCTAGATCTACTGTCTCTATTGTATTATGACAGACCAGCTAGATCTACTGTCTCTATTATATCATGGCAGACAAGCTAGATCTACTGTCTCTGTTATATTATGACAGACCAGCTAAATCTGCTGTCCCTATGTCTCTATTATATTATGACATACCAGCTAGATCTACTGTCTATATTATATTATGACATACCAGCTAGATCTACTGTCTCTATTATATTATGACAGACCAGCTAGATCTACTGTCTCTATTATACTATGAAAGACCAGCTAGACCTACTGTCTCGATTGTATTATTACAGACCAGCTAGATCTACTGTCTTTATTATGTTATGACAGACCAGCTAGATCTACTATATCTATTGTATTATGGCAGACCAGCTAGATCTACTGTCTCTATTGTATTATGACAGACCAGCTAGATCTACTGTCTCTATTGTATTATGACAGACCAGCTAGATCTACTCTCTATGTCTCTATTCTATTTTGACAGACCAGGTAGATCTACTGTCTCTATGTCTCTATTATATTATGACATACCAGCTAGATCTACTGTCTCTATTATATTATGACAGACCAGCTAGATCTACTCTCTATGTCTCTATTCTATTTTGACAGACCAGGTAGATCTACTGTCTCTATGTCTCTATTATATTATGACATACCAGCTAGATCTACTGTCTCTATTTTTTTATGGCAGACCAGCTAGATCTACTGTCTCTATTGTATTATGACAGACCAGCTAGATCTACTGTCTCTATTATATTATGGCAGACCAGCTAGATCTACTGTCTCTATTATATTATGACAGACCAGGTAGATCTACTGTCTCTACTGTATTATGGCAGACCAGCTAGATCTACTTTCTCTTTGTCTCTATTATATTATGACATACCAGCTAGATCTACTGTCTCTATTATATTATTACACACCAGCTAAATCTACTGTCTCTATGTCTCTATTATATTATGACATACCAGCTAGATCTTCTGTCTCTATTATATTATGACATACCAGCTAGATCTACTGTCTCTATTATATTATGACAGACAAGCTAGATCTACTGTCTCTATTATATTATGACAGACGAGCTAGACCTTCTGTCTCGATTGTATTATGACAGACCAGCTAAATCTACTGTCTCTATTATATTTTGACAGACCAGATAGATCTACTGTCTCTATTGTATTATGACAGACCAGCTAGATCTACTGTCCTGATTGTATTATGACAGACCAGCTAGATCTACTTTAACTATTATATTATGACAGACCAGCTAAATCTACTGTATCTATGTCTCTATGTCTCTATTATATTATGACAGACCAGCTAGATCTACTGTCTCTATTATATTATGACATAACAGCTAGATCTACTGTCTCGATTGTATTATGACAGACCAGCTAGATCTACTGTATCTATGTCTCTATGTCTCTATTATATTATGACAGACCAGCTAGATCTACTGTCTCTATTGTATTATGACAGACCAACTAGATCTACTGTCCTGATTGTATTATGACAGACCAGCTAGATCTACTGTCTCTATTATATTATGGCAGACCAGCTAGATCTACTGTCTCTATTATATTATGACATACCAGCTAGATCTACTGTCTTGATTGTATTATGACAGACCAGCTAGATCTACTGTCTCTATTGTATTATGACTGACCAGCTAGATCTTCTGTCTCTATTATATTATGGCAGACCAGCTAGATCTACTGTCTCTATTATATTATGACAGACCAGCTAATACTACTGTATCTATGTCTCTATGTCTCTATTATATTATGACAGACCAGCTAGATCTACTGTCTCTATTATATTATGACACACCAGCTAAATCTACTGTCTCTATGTCTCTATTATATTATGACATACCAGCTAGATCTTCTGTCTCTATTATAACCCGGATAGGGAATTAAGGCCTTTAGGCCTGTATGTGTCCTCTCATGCCCAGAGAGAGGCCTGTAACCCGGAAATTCGAGTGATGACCTTTAGGCCTGTATGTGTCCTCTCATGCCCGGAGAGAGAGGCCTGTTCCCAGATAGGGAGTTAAGGCCTTTAGGCCTGTATGTGTCCTCTCATGCCCGGAGAGAGAGGCCTGTAACCCGGGTAGTGTGTGTGGGCCAATAGGCTTGTGTGTGTAAAGTCATGCCCAGATAGAGGCCTGTTCCTGGATATTGAGTGATGACCTTTAGGCCTGTATGTGTCCTCTAAAGGGTAGGGTTAGGGGTAAGGGTAAGGGTAGGGGTAGGGTAGGGGTAAGGGTAGGGTTAGCGGTAGGGGTGGGGTTATGGTTAGGGTAAGGGTAGGGGTAGGGTTATGGTTAGGGGTAGGGTTAGGGGTAGCATTAGGGGTAGGGTTAGGGTTAGGGGTACTAAAATAAATATAATAAAACTATTCTACAGTAGCATACTGTAGCTGCCTCCTGTCCTGTATAGTAGCATATTGTACTTTAGCTGCTTGGTGTGATTTCAGCATTATCCTGTATAGTACTGTAGCTGCTTGGTGTGATTTTAGCATTATCCTCTATAGTACTGTGGCTGCTTGGTGTGATTCCAGCATTCTCCTGTATAGTACTGTAGCTTCTTGTTGTGATTCCAGCATTATCCTGTATAGTACTATAGCTGCTTGGTGTGAATCCAGCATTATCCTGTACAGTACTGTAGCTGCTTGGTGTGATTCCAGCATTATCCTGTACAGTACTGTATCTGCTTGGTGTGATTTTAGCATTATCCTCTATAGTACTGTGGCTGCTTGGTGTGATTCCAGCATTCTCCTGTATAGTACTGTAGCTGCTTGGTGTGAATCCAGCTTTACGCAGCATCACCACCACTATAGTCTAGCTGTAGTGACATCACTAATGCAGTGCTGAGAGCTAGGCTGGAGGCACAGTAGCGGACTGCAGAAGCTCTCTCCTCTCTCCCAGCCCCAGCCGACAGTGAGCTGTTTCCTTGCCTCGCTGTCTTCTCTCTCAGGATGGGGGAGTCTCTGCTGCTGGAGCCCAGCTTGGCTCAGACTCTGGCCGTCAGCGCAGCTAAAACCTCGAAGCTCTCTCTCTCTACATCCACCCAGCGCTCCCTTGCCGCCTGGATCAAAGACAACATCAGGAAGAAGGAGTGTTGCTTCTACGTCGACGATGACAGGTAAAGTAGGCTACGGTACAATGGGTTAGAGGAAAATACTGTACTGTACTATGCACTGGGTGATAGTGATAGGGGAAAAATCTATGCAGTTACGTATCAGGATATTATTTCTGACAATATATGGTATCGTATTGTTTGAGAATAATATTAGTTTTGAACTGGCTGGCTGTAGCTGCACCAAAACTCCAGTATTTTTCCTTCATAGCTTGTTCTCCATCTTATTTTTAAAAAGGGAGGCTTTTTACAATGTTATTTCCAATGACTGATGAAAACTAATGTGCTCATGGCTCGCTTGTCCCTCTGCAGCAGACACGTGGTGAGCAATATGTTTGGAACTCCAAATTGCGATAAAATCACAGTATCGAGTCACAATACATATACAGGGGTTGTATGTACAGTGGCCATCAGTAGGTATTCACACCCTTTGACCTTATCCACATTCAGTTGTTAAAGCCTGTATTTAAATGGATTACATTTAGATGTTTTGTCACTGGCCTACACACAATACACCAAAATGTCGAAGTGGAATTATGTTTTTAGAAATATTTACAAATTAATAAAAAATGTGAAGTTTAAATGTCTTGAGTCAATCAGTTTTCAAGCCCTTTGTTACAGCAAGCCAAAATGAAGTAAGGAGTAAGCATTTGTTTAACAAGTCACATAATTGCATGGACTCACTCTGTGTGCAATAATAGTGTTTAGCATTATTTTTTAAATGACTACCTCATCTCTATATCCCACACATACAATTATCTGTAAGGTCCCTCAGTCAAGCAGGGAATTTCAAACACAGATTCAAGCACAAAGATGGGTCAACAACATGGTAGTTACTCCACAACCTAAATGACAGAGTGAAAAGAAAGACACCTGTACAGAATAATGTCACTAAAATAAAATTGCAAACAATGTGGCAAGCGATTAACTTTTTGTCCTGAATGCAAAGTGTTATGTTTGGGGAAAATTCAATACAACACATTACTGAATACCACTCTCCACTTTTGACTTAAATCTGCCTAAAAATCTATGGCAAGACCTGAAAATGGTTGCCTAGCAATGATCAATAAACAATTTCACAGAGCTTGAAGAATTTAGAAAATAAAAACTTACCCAGAAAGACACAGCTATAAATCACTGCCAAGGGTGATTGTAACATATATTGACTCAGGAGGTTGAATACTTAAAGAAAATAGTGTTTATTTTTCATAAATGTTTTACAAATGTTAAAAATGTTCTTCCACTTTGACATTAGTCTTTTTTGTAAATTGTTAACAAAAATATAGATTTAAATCAATTTTTATCCCACTTTGTAACAAAACATACTTTTTGGAAAAGTCAATGGATGTGAATACTTTTTGAAGGCACAGTAGAATTGTGAGAATCGTATACATATCGTATCGTGGGTTAGAGTTAGAGGATTATACTGTACACTGGGTTAGAGGATTATACTGTACTGTACACTGGGTTAGAGGATTATACTGTAAACTGGGTTAGAGGATTATACTGTACACTGAGTTAGAGGTTTATAGTGTACACTGGGTTAGAGGATAATACTGTACACTGGGTTAGAGGTTTATAGTGTACACTGGGTTAGAGGATTATACTGTACACTGGGTTAGAGGATTATACTGTACACTGGGTTAGAGGATTATACTGTACACTGGGTTAGAGGATTATACTGTACACTGGGTCAGAGGATTATACTGTACACTGGGTCGGAGGATTATACTGTACACTGGGTTAGAGGATTATACTGTACACTGGGTTAGAGGATTATACTGTACACTGGGTTAGAGGATTATACTGTACACTGGATTAGAGGATTATACTGTACACTGGGTTAGAGGATTATACTGTACACTGGGTTAGAGGATTATACTGTACACTCGGTTGGAGGATTATACTGTACACTGGGTTAGAGGATTATACTGTACTGTACACTGGGTTAGAGGATTATACTGTACTGTACACTGGGTTAGAGGATTATACTGTACACTGGTTTAGAGGATTATACTGTACACTGGGTTAGAGGATTATACTGTACACTGGGTTAGAGGATTATACTGTACACTGGGTTAGAGGATTATACTGTACACTGGGTTAGAGGATTATACTGTACACTGGGTTAGAGGATTATAATGTACACTGGGTTAGAGGATTGTACTGTACACTGGGTTAGAGGATTATACTGTACACTGGGTTAGAGGATTATACTGTACACTGGGTTAGAGGATTATACTTTACACTGGGTTAAAGGATTATACTGTACACTGGGTCGGAGGATTATACTGTACACTGGGTTAGAGGATTATACTGTACACTGGGTTAGCGGATTATACTGTACACTGGGTTAGAGGATTATACTGTACACTGGGTTAGAAGATTATACTGTACACTGGGTTAGAGGATTGTACTGTACACTGAGTTAGAGGATTATACTGTACACTGGGTTAGAGGATTATACTGTACACTGGATTAGAGGATTGTACTGTGCACTGGGTTAGAGGATTGTACTGTACACTGGGTTAGAGGATTATACTGTACACTGGGTTAGAGGATTATACTGTTCACTGGGTCGGAGGAGTATACTGTATTGTACACTGGGTCAGAGTATTATACTGTACTGTACACTGGGTTAGAGGATTATACTGTACACTGAGTTAGAGGATTATACTGTACACTGGGTTAGAGGATTATACTGTACACTGGATTAGAGGATTGTACTGTGCACTGGGTTAGAGGATTATACTGTACTGTACACTGGGTTAGAGGATTATACTGTACTGTACACTGGGTTAGAGGATTATACTGTACACTGGTTTAGAGGATTATACTGTACACTGGTTTAGAGGATTATACTGTACACTGGGTTAGAGGATTATACTGTACACTGGGTTAGAGGATTATACTGTACACTGGGTTAGAGGATTATACTGTACACTGGGTTAGAGGATTATACTGTACACTGGGTTAGAGGATTATAATGTACACTGGGTTAGAGGATTGTACTGTACACTGGGTTAGAGGATTATACTGTACACTGGGTTAGAGGATTATACTGTACACTGGGTTAGAGGATTATACTTTACACTGGGTTAAAGGATTATACTGTACACTGGGTCGGAGGATTATACTGTACACTGGGTTAGAGGATTATACTGTACACTGGGTTAGCGGATTATACTGTACACTGGGTTAGAGGATTATACTGTACACTGGGTTAGAAGATTATACTGTACACTGGGTTAGAGGATTGTACTGTACACTGAGTTAGAGGATTATACTGTACACTGGGTTAGAGGATTATACTGTACACTGGATTAGAGGATTGTACTGTGCACTGGGTTAGAGGATTGTACTGTACACTGGGTTAGAGGATTATACTGTACACTGGGTTAGAGGATTATACTGTTCACTGGGTCGGAGGAGTATACTGTATTGTACACTGGGTCAGAGTATTATACTGTACTGTACACTGGGTTAGAGGATTATACTGTACTGTAAACCGGGTCGGAAGATTATACTGTACACTGGGTCGGAGGATTATACTGTACACTGGGTTAGAGGATTATACTGTACACTGGGTTAGAGGATTATACTGTACACTGGGTTAGAGGATTATACTGTACACTGGGTTAGAGGATTATACTGTACACTGGGTAAAAGGATTATACTGTACACTGGGTTAGAGGATTATACTGTACTCTGGGTCGGAGGATTATACTGTACACTGGGTCGGAGGATTATACTGTACACTGGGTTAGAGGATTATACTGTACACTGGGTTAGAGGATTATACTATACACTGGGTTAGAGGATTATACTGTACAGTACACTGGGTTAGAGGATTATACTGTACTGTACACTGGGTTAGAGGATTGTACTATACACTGGGTTAGAGGATTATAGTGTACACTGGGTTAGAGGATTATAGTGTACACTGGGTTAGAGGATTATACTGTACACTGGGTTAGAGGATTATACTGTACACTGGGTTAGAGGATTATACTGTACACTGGGTTAGAGAATTATACTGTACACTGGGTTAGAGGATTGTACTGTACACTGGTTCGGAGGATTATACTGTACTGTACACTGTGTTAGAGGATTGTACTGTACACTGGGTTAGAGGATTATACTGTACACTGGGTTAGAGGATTATACTGTACACTGGGTTAGAGGATTATACTTTACACTGGGTTAGAGGATTGTACTGTACACTGGGTTAGAGGATTATACTGTACACTGGGTTAGAGAATTATACTGTACACTGGGTTAGAGGATTGTACTGTACACTGTGTTAGAGGATTGTACTGTACACTGGGTTAGAGGATTATACTGTACTGTACACTGTGTTAGAGGATTGTACTGTACACTGGGTTAGAGGATTATACTGTACACTGGGTTAGAGGATTATACTGTACACTGGGTTAGAGGATTATACTGTACACTGGGTTAGAGGATTATACTGTACACTGGGTTAGAGGATTATACTGTACACTGGGTTAGAGGATTATACTGTACACTGGGTTAAAGGATTATACTGTACACTGTGTCAGAGGATTATACTGTACACTGGGTTAGAGGATTGTACTGTACACTGGGTTAGAGGATTATACTGTACACTGGGTTAGAGGATTATACTGTACACTGGGTTAGAGGATTATACTGTACACTGGGTTAGTGGATTATACTGTACACTGGGTCGGAGGATTATACTGTACAGTGGGTTAGAGGATTATACTGTACACTGGGTTAGAGGATTATACTGTACACTGGGTTAGAGGATTATACTGTACTGTACACTGGATTAGAGGATTATACTGTACACTGTGTTAGAGGATTGTACTGTACACTGAGTTAGAGGATTGTACTGTACACTGGGTTAGAGGATTATACTGTACAATGGGTTAGAAGATTATACTGTACACTGGGTTAGAAGATTATACTGTACACTGGGTTAGAGGATTATACTGTACACTGGGTTAGAGGATTATACTGTGCACTGGGTTAGAGGATTATCCTGTACACTGGGTTAGAGGATTATACTGTACTGTACACTGGGTTAGAGGATTATACTTTACACTGGGTTAGAGGATTATACTGTACACTGGGTTAGAGGATTGTACTGTACAATGGGTTAGAAGATTATACTGTACACTGGGTTAGAGGATTATACTGTACACTGGGTTAGAGGATTATACTGTGCACTGGGTTAGAGGATTATCCTGTACACTGGGTTAGAGGATTATACTGTACTGTACACTGGGTTAGAGGATTATACTTTACACTGGGTTAGAGGATTGTACTGTACACTGGATTAGAGGATTATACTGTACACTGGGTTAGAGGATTGTACTGTACACTGGGTTAGAGGATTGTACTGTACACTGCGTTAGAGGATTATACTGTACACTGGGTTAGAGGATTGTACTGTACACTGGGTTAGAGGATTATACTGTACTGTACACTGGGTTAGAGGATTATCCTGTACACTGGGTTAGAGGATTATACTGTACTGTACACTGGGTTAGAGGATTATACTGTACACTGGGTTAGAGGATTATACTGTACACTGGGTTAGAGGATTATACTGTACACTGGGTTAGAGGATTATACTGTACACTGGGTAAAAGGATTATACTGTACACTGGGTTAGAGGATTATACTGTACTCTGGGTCGGAGGATTATACTGTACACTGGGTCGGAGGATTATACTGTACACATTGTTAGAGGATTATAGTGTACACTGGGTTAGAGGATTATACTATACACTGGGTTAGAGGATTATACTGTACTGTACACTGGGTTAGAGGATTATACTGTACTGTACACTGGGTTAGAGGATTGTACTATACACTGGGTTAGAGGATTATACTGTACACTGGGTTAGAGGATTATACTGTACTGTACACTGGGTTAGAGGATTGTACTGTACACTGGGTTAGAGGATTATAGTGTACACTGGGTTAGAGGATTATACTGTACACTGGGTTAGAGGATTATACTGTACACTGGGTTAGAGGATTATACTGTACACTGGGTTAGAGAATTATACTGTACACTGGGTTAGAGGATTGTACTGTACACTGGTTCGGAGGATTATACTGTACTGTACACTGTGTTAGAGGATTGTACTGTACACTGGGTTAGAGGATTATACTGTACACTGGGTTAGAGGATTATACTGTACACTGGGTTAGAGGATTATACTTTACACTGGGTTAGAGGATTGTACTGTACACTGGGTTAGAGGATTATACTGTACACTGGGTTAGAGAATTATACTGTACACTGGGTTAGAGGATTGTACTGTACACTGTGTTAGAGGATTGTACTGTACACTGGGTTAGAGGATTATACTGTACTGTACACTGTGTTAGAGGATTGTACTGTACACTGGGTTAGAGGATTATACTGTACACTGGGTTAGAGGATTATACTGTACACTGGGTTAGAGGATTATACTGTACACTGGGTTAGAGGATTATACTGTACACTGGGTTAGAGGATTATACTGTACACTGGGTTAGAGGATTATACTGTACACTGGGTTAAAGGATTATACTGTACACTGTGTCAGAGGATTATACTGTACACTGGGTTAGAGGATTGTACTGTACACTGGGTTAGAGGATTATACTGTACACTGGGTTAGAGGATTATACTGTACACTGGGTTAGAGGATTATACTGTACACTGGGTTAGAGGATTATACTGTACACTGGGTTAGTGGATTATACTGTACACTGGGTCGGAGGATTATACTGTACAGTGGGTTAGAGGATTATACTGTACACTGGGTTAGAGGATTATACTGTACACTGGGTTAGAGGATTATACTGTACTGTACACTGGATTAGAGGATTATACTGTACACTGTGTTAGAGGATTGTACTGTACACTGAGTTAGAGGATTGTACTGTACACTGGGTTAGAGGATTATACTGTACAATGGGTTAGAAGATTATACTGTACACTGGGTTAGAAGATTATACTGTACACTGGGTTAGAGGATTATACTGTACACTGGGTTAGAGGATTATACTGTGCACTGGGTTAGAGGATTATCCTGTACACTGGGTTAGAGGATTATACTGTACTGTACACTGGGTTAGAGGATTATACTTTACACTGGGTTAGAGGATTATACTGTACACTGGGTTAGAGGATTGTACTGTACAATGGGTTAGAAGATTATACTGTACACTGGGTTAGAGGATTATACTGTACACTGGGTTAGAGGATTATACTGTGCACTGGGTTAGAGGATTATCCTGTACACTGGGTTAGAGGATTATACTGTACTGTACACTGGGTTAGAGGATTATACTTTACACTGGGTTAGAGGATTGTACTGTACACTGGATTAGAGGATTATACTGTACACTGGGTTAGAGGATTGTACTGTACACTGGGTTAGAGGATTGTACTGTACACTGCGTTAGAGGATTATACTGTACACTGGGTTAGAGGATTGTACTGTACACTGGGTTAGAGGATTATACTGTACTGTACACTGGGTTAGAGGATTATACTGTACACTGGGTTAGAGGATTAGAACTTGTTTTGGAATAGTTTTACTGTGTACAGGCTTCCCTCTTTTCAGTCTGTCATTTAGGTCATTTAGACATTTCCACCTGACCTAATTAAAGTGTTCGGGCCCAGCTGTGCAAGTGGCCATGAATTAAAGATTCCACTAACTCCATGGGCCATTCTTCATGAATTAAAGGGTAATTCCACTAACTCCATGGGCCATTCTACATGAATT
Organism: Oncorhynchus mykiss; assembly: GCF_057628025.1. Taxonomy (NCBI): domain Eukaryota; kingdom Metazoa; phylum Chordata; class Actinopteri; order Salmoniformes; family Salmonidae; genus Oncorhynchus; species Oncorhynchus mykiss. The sequence goes on from NC_143043.1 coordinate 58,228,683, forward strand.
AAAGGGTGATTCCACTAACTCCATGGGCCATTCTTCATGAATTAAAGGGTGATTCCACTAACTCCATGGGCCGTTCTTCATGAATTAAAGGGTAATTCCACTAACTCCATGGGCCATTCTATAGCCAACCCGGAATGTGTTGAATTCCACACTCTTCAAAAGGCTCATCGCTCCATCTCAGGGAGAGGAATTAGTTAGGCAACTGGCCAGTTTCTTTACCTGGATCTCCACTGATTTCGCACGGCTGTCTGTCCCAGGCATGGTCTTGGTAATATGGCCCACCGCCAGGAAGCTTGAGGCAGTTAAGGGTCCACTATCATTACTACTTGGTCAGTGTCTAGGCTGGCCATTTCTCTCTGCCATTTCCCTCTGTGCTGTAGGCTTGGTAGGTAATCCCGAATGAATCGTGTCTAGAAATGGTCAGCCAAGATCTGGCTATGCCGCCACTGTCGTCTGCCTATGAGGTTAGTATCAGCATACATGGCTTGAGGAATTGAGGCGTCTCATCCAGAGCAGATTTGATCTGACTGGATCTGGGTCAGCGATGTCTGAAGAGAGATATCCCAAGGGTTTGGAGTTCAGTATCCCTTCCACCTTTATCAGGACAGTCTGCAAGACAGTTTCAGTGACAGTTTGATCCCTTGGGAAGACTCACAAGGCCGTCTCCCATGTTCCTGCAAAATGAGGAGCTCCTTGAGTGATGAATTTGAATGAGATTTTTGGTCCATCAGTTGATCCTGGAGGGTTGGTTCCATGGCTTGGAAGGCTTAATCCAACCTGGCATCTCCTGCCTTGAAGTTTTTGCCCCTGTCAGCCAGGATCTCCTAGGGTTTCCCCCATCAGGAGATAAACCGCCGTAGGGCCAAGAGGAAGGCTTCAGTATCCAAACTCTCCGGTAGGTCCGGGTGGACGCATCTAGTTGTCAAGCACTGGAAAAGAATGCCTCAGGTCTTCTCTACTTGACGACTTTGCTTGATCGTAAAAGGGCCTAAAGCAATCTACTCCTGTTGACCAGATGGGGGGTTTGAGGAAGCCCATTTTGGGCACAGTTGCTCCAGCCGCCATCTCTGACATTCCATGCAGGCGTATTGGTGGGGGCTCCTCGTCCTCCAAATATCCAGTACTTCCGCCTCATCTCCCCATAACTCTTGATGAGGAGGTTGGTAATAGGGAGTCTGGAGTCAAGAATAATTGGATGGATAGCATCGGGATCCAAGATTCCTGCTTGGTGCAGCCTCCCTCTGACTCTGGTCACTTTGAATATTTGGTCATACTCTGAGACAAAAGAGAGAAGACGCATATCCTTCGCCACTTCTTTACCTGCTTTCAGCGCTTTAAGCTCCTCAGGGAAGCTGACTGATTGTGCATGCTGTAGGAGGAGTGTCCCTGCAGCGAGGGAGGTGGGTATGGAAGCCACCCCATCTGAGGTCTGGGTGGCGGCGATCAGATCCTGCAGTGTTTGGGATTGTGCTAGTGCCCTTCATTATTACAGTATACTCCTCTTAGCCATTGTACAGTATAATTGTAGAAAAGGCCAATCTCAGCAACAGTCTCTGGCGTAAAGAAGGTGTGAACGCAAGGAGGGTCATTAAAGGCTGAATCCCACGACCATGTACTTAAATAGAGAAGCCGGGGAGGAACCCGGAAGGGAGGAACCCAGGAGGAAGATCTCTCTCAAGAGCAAGAACATCAAATTCCAGCCCTACTGCGCCTATTGCATAGTACATTGGTTTAGATTATTCTACTTTTCTGTACACTGGGTTAGAGGATTAAACTGTACTGTATTTGTATTTATTATGGATTCCCACCTGCCAAGGTAGCAGGTACTCTTCCTGGGGTTTAGTATGGATCCTCATTAGTTCCTGCCAAGGTAGCAGGTACTCTTCCTGGGGTTTATTATGGATCCCCACCTGCCAAGGTAGCAGGTACTCTTCCTGGGGTTTATTATGGATCCCCACCTGCCAAGGTAGCAGGTACTCTTCCTGGGGTTTATTATGGATCCCCACCTGCCAATGTAGCAGCTACTCTTCCTGGGGTTTATTATGGATCCCCATTAGTTCCTGCCAAGGCAGCAGCTACTCTTCCTGGGGTTTATTATGGATCCCCATTAGTTCCTGTCAAGGCAGCAGCTACTCTTCCTGGGGTTTATTATGGATCCCCATTAGTTCCTGTCAAGGCAGCAGCTACTCTTCCTGGGGTTTATTATGGATCCCCATTAGTTCCTGCCAAGGCAGCAGCTACTCTTCCTGGAGTTTATTATGGATCCCCATTAGTTCCTGCCAAGGCAGCAGCTACTCTTCCTGGGGTTTATTATGGATCCCCATTAGTTCCTGCCAAGGCAGCAGCTACTCTTCCTGGGGTTTATTATGGATCCCCATTAGTTCCTGCCAAGGCAGCAGCTACTCTTCCTGGAGTTTATTATGGATCCCCATTAGTTCCTGCCAAGGCAGCAGCTACTCTTCCTGGGGTTTATTATGGATCCCCATTAGTTCCTGCCAAGGCAGCAGCTACTCTTCATGGGGTCCGGCAAAATTAAGCCAGTTATACAATTTTAAAATCATTGCAATACATTATTTACAGAATTCACGACACGCTAAGTGTGTGCCCTCAGGCCCATACTCCACTATCACATATCTACAACACAAAATCCATGTGTACGTGTGCGTATTGTCGTGGAAATCCTAATCAAGTAAGGGAGAAGAGTCTTTCAATTTCTTCAAACAATCAACCTTTAAGTATCAATTAATTATATTATTTCCAAGATGGCGTAGCAGTGCAGACGTGGTTTGTCCTCTCTTTTACTTTTTGTATTTTTTCGTCTTTTTTGTATATATTTAAATTTATTTTCAATCTCTCACTATTTTAAATTAACCCTAACCCTCACTCAATGAGACATGGACCTGCTATTTCTTTTAGACCTTATAGCCAGAGCCTCCATCAGAAGCTAACCAGCTAATTAGCTACTAGCTATTTAGTCATTGTTAGCCACTGCTAGTGGTCTTTACCTTCTGCACAGGCACCAACCCTTTTTTTTAGCCTGGATAATACCTAACAGCCTCGGACTGTTTTTCTCCACTATAATGCCGGATTCCTGCCGTAAACCCTGGACCATTACTCCTGATCATCACAGCTAGCTAGCTGCCACCGTGTGACCCAGCCCCTAAGCTAGCCCTGAGCCAGGCCCACCTCCCAGCCAACTCTGTGATCACCCGGCTAACCAGCCGATGCCTCCCGAACACGGCTACTCCACCGGATACTTGCCGTAAGCTCTGGACCTTTGCAACGCCTCATCGCTGCTAGCTAGCTGCTACCGAGTGGCTATAGTGGCTAATGCTCCTGTCCCGAAGCTAGCACCAGTTAGCCGTGAGCCAGGCGCATCTAGTAAACTAAATTACTACAACTACAATACCTCTTTCGTCATCTGGCCCGGCCCCTCTGTCAACACAACGCCCCGCCGTACCACCACGACTGGTCCGCAGACGTAAGTCCATCCATTGTGCCCTCAACCGGCCGTTGCCAGACGTCGGAGCAGACGCTTCTAATTACCCCGGCCTGCTAACTTTAAACGCTGTGTCTCCCGCATGCTAGCGTAGTAACGAGTACGCCGCGGCTTCCCTGCTCCATCTATTGCTGTTCACTGGACCCTATGATCACTTGGCTACATAGCTGATGCCTACTGGACTGTTCATTAATCACGGTACTCCTTTCTGTTTATTCCTTGTTTATCTGTCGGCCCCAGCCGCGAACGCAGGCCCTGTGTGTAGTTAACCGACCCTCTCTGCCCATTCACTGCCATTTTACCTGTTGTTGTCTTAGCTGATTTAGCTGATGTTGTCTCACCTGTTGTTGTCTTAGCTAGCTCTCCCAATCAACACCTGTGATTACTTTATGCCTCGCTTTATGTCTCTCTCAAATGTCAATATGCCTTGTATACTGTTTAGGATAGTTATCATTGTTTTTAGTTCCCAGTGGAGCCCCTAGTCCCAGTCTACATGCTTCAGATTCCTCCTTTGTCCCACCCCACACATGTGGTGACCTCACTCAGTATAACCAGCATGTCCAGAGATGCAACCTCTCTTGTCATCACTCAGTGCCTGGGCTTACCTCCACTATACCCGCACCCCACCATACCCCTGTCTGCACATTATGCCCTAAATCTATTCTACCACGTCCAGAAATCTGCTCCTTTTATTCTCTGTCCCCAACACATGAGACGACCAGTTTTGATAGCCTTTAGCCGTACCCTCATCCTACTCCTCCTCTGCTCCTCGGGTGATGTGGAGGTAAATCCAGGCCCTGTGTGTCCCCAGGTGCTCTCATTTGTTGAACCAAAAAGCCTTGGTTTCATACATGTCAACATCAGAAGCCTCCTCCCTAAGTTTGTTTTACTCACTGCTTTAGCACATTCTGCCAACCCTGATGTCCTTTCCATGTCTGAATCCTGGCTTAGGAAGGCCACCAAAAATCCTGAGATTTCCATACCCAACTACAACATTTTCATCAAGATAGAACTGCCAAAGGGGCAGGAGTTGCAATATACTGCAGAGATAGCTTGCACAGTTGCCGCCTGTTATAGACCCCCCTCAGGTCCCAGCTGTGCCCTGGTCACCATATGTGAATGGATTGCCTCTCATCTATCTTCAGAGTTTGTTCTGTTAGGTGACCTAAACTGGGATATGCTTAACACCCCGGCAGTCCTACAATCTAAGCTAGATGCCCTCAATCTCACACAAATCATCAAGGAACCCACCAGGTACAACCGTAATCTGTAAACATGGGCACCCTCATAGATATTATCCTGACCAACTTGCCCTCCAAATACACCTCTGCTGTTTTCAATCAGGATCTCAGCGATCACTGCCTCATTGCCTGTATCCCGTATGGGTCCATGGTCAAACGACCAGCCCTCATCACTGTCAAACGCTCCCTAAAACACTTCTGCGAGCAGGCCTTTCTAATCGACCTGGCCTGGGTATCCTGGAAGGATATTGACCTCATCCCGTCAGTTGAGGATGCCTAATCGTTCTTTAAAAGTAATTTCCTCACCATCTTAAATAAGCATGCACCTTTCAAGAAATGTAGAACTAAGAACAGATATAGCCCTTGGTTCACCCCAGAACTGACTGCCCTTGACCAGCACAAAAACATCCTGAGGTGGTCTACACTAGCATCGAATAGTCCCCGCAACATGCAACTGTTCAGCGAAGTCAGGAACCAACACAATCAGTATTGTAAAGCAAAGGCTAGCTTTTTCAAACAGAAATTTGCATCCAGTAGCTCTAACTCCAAAAAGTTTTGGGACACTAAAGTCCATGGAGAACAAGAGTATCTCCTCCCAGCTGTCCACTGCACTGAGGCTAGGTAACACTGCCGCCACTGATAAATCCATGATAATCGAAAATTTCAATAAGCATTTCTCTACGGCTGGCCATGCTTTCCTCCTGGCTACCCCAGCCCCGGCCAACAGCCCCCCCCCCCCCCCCCCCGCAGCTACTAGCGGAAGAATCTTAACCTAAGTGGTTGTTGGCTAAATATCAACCTACACATTCTCACTGTTCTATAATGACTACTTCTCTAATGAATGGTTCTGTAATGACTGCTTCTATTATGAATGGTTCTATATTGACTGGTTCTTTAATGACTGGTTATATTTTGAATGGTTCTATGATGACTGCTCCTATAATGAATGGTTCTGTAATGACTGGTTCTATAAATACTGGATCTCAAATGACTGGTTCTATAATGACTGTTTCTGTAATGACTGCTTCTCTAATGAATGGTTCCATAATGAATGGTTCCATAATGACTGGTTCTATTATGAATGGTTCTATAGTGACTGGTTATTTAATGACTGGTTCTCTAATGAATGGTTGTGTAATGACTGGTTCTATAATGACGGATTCTATAATCACTGGTTCTATAATGACTGGTTCTATAATCACTGGTTCTAAAATGACTGGTTCTATTATGAATGGTTCTATATTGACTGGTTCTTTAATGACTGGTTCTCTAATGAATGGTTCTATCATGACTGGTTCTATAATGAATGGTTCTATAATGACATGTTCTACAATGACTGGTTCTTTAATGACTGGTTCTCTAATGACTACTTCTATCATGACTGGTTCTATCATGATTGGTTCTATAATGACTGGTTTTCTAATGACTGGTTCTATTATGAATGGTTCTATATTGACTGGTTCTTTAATGACTGGTTCTCTAATGAATGGTTGTGTAATGACTGGTTTTATAATGACTGGTTCTATAATCACTGGTTCTATAATGACTGGTTCTATAATGACTGGTTCTATAATGAATGGTTCTATAGTAACTGGTCATTTAATGACTGGTTCTCTAATGACTTGTTCTTTAATGAATGGTTCTATTATGAATGGTTCTATAATGACTGTTTCTATTATGAATGGTTCTATAGTGACTGGTTCTTTAATGACTGGTTCTCTAATGAATGGTTGTGTAATGACTGGTTCTATAATGACTGGTTCTATAATCACTGGTTCTATAATGACTGGTTCTATAATCACTGGTTCTAAAATGACTGGTTCTATTATGAATGGTTCTATATTGACTGGTTCTTTAATGACTGGTTCTCTAATGAATGGTTGTGTAATGACTGGTTCTATAATGAATGGTTGTGTAATGACTGGTTCTATCATGACTGGTTCTATAATGAATGGTTCTATAATGACATGTTCTACAATGACTGGTTCTTTAATGACTGGTTCTCTAATGACTACTTCTATCATGACTGGTTCTATCATGATTGGTTCTATAATGACTGGTTCTCTAATGAATGGTTGTGTAATGACTGGTTTTATAATGACTGGTTCTATAATCACTGGTTCTATAATGACTGGTTCTATAATGACTGGTTCTATAATGAGTTGTTCTATTATGACTGGTTCTATAATGACTTGTTCTCTAATGAATGGTTATATTTTGACTGGTTCTATTTTGACTGGTTCTTTAATGACTGTTTCTCTAATGAATGGTTGTGTAATGACTGGTTCTATAATGACTGGTTCTATAATGAGTTGTTGTATAATGACTGGTTCTATATTGACTGGTTCTGTAATGACTGGTTCTCTAATGAGTTGTTCTATAATGACTGGTTCTATGTTGACTGGTTCTGTAATGACTGGTTCTCTAATGACATGTTCGCTAATGATGGGTTCTCTATTGACTGGTTCTATAATGAATGTTTGTGTAATGAATGGTTGTGTAATGACTGGTTCTATAATGAATGGTTCTATAATGACTAATTCTCTAATGAATGGTTCTGTAATGACTGGTTCTTTAATGACTGGTAATTTTTTGAATGGTTCTATAATGACGGGTTCTATAATGACTGGTTCTTTAATGACTTGTTCTCTAATGACTTGTTCTGTAATCACTGGTTCTATAATGACTGCTTCAATAATGAATGGTTCTGTAATGACTGGTTCTATAAATATTGGCTCTCAAATGACTGGTTCTATAATGACTGGTTCTGTAATGACTGGTTCTCTAATGACTGATTCTCTAATGACTGCTTCTCTAATGAATGATTCTATAGTGACTGGTTCTATAATGACTGGTTCTCTAATGACTTGTTCTTTAATGAATGATTCTATTATTAATGATTCTTTAATAACTGTTTCTATTATGAATGGTTCTATAGTGACTGGTTCTATAATGACTGTTTCTCTAATGAATGGTTGTGTAATCACTGGTTCTATAATGACTGCTTCAATAATGAATGGTTCTGTAATGACTGGTTCTATAAATATTGGCTCTCAAATGACTGGTTCTATAATGACTGGTTCTGTAATGACTGGTTCTCTAATGACTGATTCTCTAATGACTGCTTCTCTAATGAATGGTTCCATAATGAATGATTCTATAGGGACTGGTTCTATAATGACTGGTTCTCTAATGACTTGTTCTTTAATGACTGTTTCTATTATTAATGGTTCTATAGTGACTGGTTCTATAATGACTGGTTCTCTAATGACTTGTTCTTTAATGAATGGTTCTATTATGAATGGTTCAATAATGACTGGTTCTCTAATGACTTGTTCTTTAATGAATGGTTCTATTATGAATGATTCTTTAATGACTGTTTCTATTATGAATGGTTCTATAGTGACTGCTTCTCTAATGACATGTGCGCTAATGACTGGTTCTATAATAACTGGTTCTATAATGAGTTGTTCTATAATGACTGGTTCTGTAATGACTGGTTCTCTAATGAATGGTTCTATAATGACTGGTTCTATAATGAGTTGTTCTATAATGACTGGTTCTATAATGACTGGTTCTGCAATGACTGGTTCTCTAATGAATGGTTTTATAATGACTGTTTCTATAATGAATGGTTCTCTAATGACTGTTTCTATTATGAATGGTTCTATAGCGACTGGTTCTATAATGACTGTTTCTCTAATGAGTGGATGTGTAAAAACTGGTTCTCTAATGACTTGTTCTCTAATGACTGGTTCTATTATGAGTTTTTCTTTAATGAGTGGTTCTATAATGACTGGTTCTATAATGACTAGTTCTATAATGACTGTTTCTCTACTGACTAGTTCTATATTGACTGGTTCTATAATGACTGGTTCTATAATGACTGGTTCTCTAATTAATGGTTCGCGAATTATGGTTTCTATATTGACTATTTCTATAGTGACTGGCTCTTTAATGACGTGTTCTATAATGACTGGTTCTATAATGACTGGTTCTCTAATGACTGGTTCTCTAATGACTGGTTCTCTACTGACTGGTTCTATAGTGACGTGTTCTATAATGACTGGTTCTATAATGACTAGTTCTATAATGATGTGTTCTATAATGACTGGTTCTATAATGACAGTTTCTACGTTGACTGGTTCTATAATGACTGGTTCTATATTGACTGGTTATCTAAGGAAATGTTCTCTAATGATTGGTTCTCTAATGAAATTTTCTCTAATGAAATGTTCTATAATAACCTGTTTTTTAATGAGAGTTTATCTAATGACTTGTTGTCAAATTATTTTTTTTGTACTGTTTGCCTGCCACAGTAAGGGGATCTGTAAGTGTGGTCACCAGAGGATCCACCATGTTGATGACTCTATCAAACCCGAGAACTACCTGGGAGAGACATGGGACAGACACAGACACGTACACGAGGTCCCTACTGACGCTTATGGAGACATCTGGTTCGGTGGCCTTGGACAGAAGATTGGCAAGGTATAAATATCTGAATTTCTGTCAATCCTTGTTAAGATTTATTCATTGTGTTATTTTGTGTGTTAATACATGGATGTGTCTGTCTGTCTGTCTGTCTGTCTGTCTGTGCCGTTCTGTGTCTGTCTGTCTCTCTGTCGGTCTGTCTGTTGTCTGTCTGCTGTCTGTGCCCTTCTGTGTGTCTGTGTGTCTGTCTGTCTTCTGTGCCGTTCTGTCTGTTCTCCAGTACGTGCGTGTCTCCTCAGACACTTCTCCAGACCTGCTGTACCAGCTGCTGACAGAACAGTGGAAGCTCCCTCCTCCCAATCTGCTCATCTCTGTCACCGGAGGGGCCAAGAACTTCTACATGAAACCTCACCTCACAGCACTGTTCCGCAGGGGCCTCATTAAAGTGGCACAGACTACAGGTACAGTACTGACCTGACTACAGGTAACAACAGACTCGCCTGACTGCCTGACTCTAAACTACAGGTACAAGATAGGTCCTGCAATATTTGATCGGAATTGTATTTAGTTTAGGCCACAGTAAGCCTCAAAGAAAATCAAAAACTTCACACTGCTCTTGCAAGTATCACTTACATGTTGACCTGTTGGCCTTATAGGTGCAGTAAGCCTGAACGTATTATCTTCCCGGTAGCAGACTTTTGGTTCTGTCTTCTGTTGGTTTTGGGTGGCGAGTGCTGTTGTGTGTAGAATGTCCCTGGTTCGAGCCCTGCTCTGGGCACACCTAGACAGAAGCTGTACTGTTGCAGAAGCTGCTTTAGTTTTTTGTCAGTACCTGTTGTCATGGCCTGTGGCCTGTTGTTGTGGTCTGTTGTTATGGCCTCTTTTAAAATCGCTGTCCCCATCTGACGTAGCATCTTTAATAAAGAGTCCTACCAGAGCCATGTCATCCACGTACTTAAAAAGGCTCACATTGTTTCCTCGGATATTAATCTCATTAGTGTAGATAGAGAACAACAGTGAAAGGACACAACCCCAGGGGGCCCCCTGTTTTCAGGGTCAGAGAGAGGACACGTCCCTGTGTTCAGGTCAGTTCATCAGAGAGAGGACACGTCCCTGGGGGGCCCCTGTGTTCAGGTCAGTTCATCAGAGACAGGACACACCCCTGGGGGGCCCCTGTGTTCAGGTCAGTTCATCAGAGAGAGGACACACCCTCTGTGGGCTGTCAGTTATAAAGTCCTTGATCCAACCTGCCAGGCCTCCGTTGACATTCAGGTCTAGTAGTCGTTTCAGCAGTGTGTGGATTTGCATTGTATTGAAAGCTGAATAAAATGTGATGATATGATTTAGCACGTTGAAGGTGACTAGCCACCATGTTCACCAAGGTCAGGGTAGCATCCCCAGTCCCCCTCTGTGATGATATGATTTTGCATGTTGAAGGTGACTAGCCAGCATGTTCACCAAGGTCAGGGTAGCATCCCCAGTCCCCCTCTGTGATGATATGATTTTGCATGTTGAAGGTGACTAGCCACCATGTTCACCAAGGTCAGGGTAGCATCCCCCTCTGTGCCTTATAGGCCAACTGCAATGGGTCCAGATGATCTGCTATGGACAGGGTGAGGTGCTTACTAACAGATCACATATGTCACAGGCCGCCTCATAGCCTGTGGCAAAAATGAGGGGACACGAACAACAGGTATAGGCCAATCAAAAAGGTTATTTGTTATAAACCAAAAACTATTGACTTTAAACAAAGAAAAAGGTGTGAAAGGTGTGAAAGTATCATAATGTAGGGTGTATGTAAAGTGCAGGGATGCGTGAATCTGTGTGTGTGAATGACTGAGTGAAAACTATGTAAAACTACAAAGGAACAGACAAAACAGGATCATACCTGGAGGAGCAGAGAGAGAGAGACAAGAGTGTTGAGTGAAGCAGTTTAAATACCCTGAGCCCAGGTGGCTCCAATCACTAACGACCCTCCTCTGGGAACCGCCCCTGCACTGCAGAGGGGCCGTGACACCCCCCTCCTTAAAATGAGGGTCCCACCCTCAACCCAAATTCCAGCCCAACATATTCAAAACAATCCAAAGTTCCCCAAAAAGAAGAAAAAAAGGATACCAGTCCCGGCTCCTAGCAGTAGCCCCGTGTCCCCCAGCTGACTGTCCGCCCCTCAAACTCGGCAGCCCTGTTACCTGGGGAGCAATTTAAGAGGAAAGAGGCGCAGACAGCCTGTAGGGGTCAGCAGAGAGAAGATACAAACTAGGTTAAAGGAGTACGGGAAAGAGCATCAGCAATGATATTATCCTTACCACTAATGTGTCTAATATCAAGGTTGAATGGTTGCAAGAACAAAGCCCAACGCATCAGGCGCTGGTTGGGATTTTGCAAGGACCTCAGAAAAATAAGTAGGTTGTGGTCAGTGAACACAGTTAAAGGTGTCAAACCAGAACCAACAGACCTCGAAGTGCTGTAAAGCCCAAATAAGACCTAAAGCCTCCTTTTCAATTACAGAATAGTTTTTCTGATAATTATTACATTTCCAGGAGAAGAAACTGACTGGACACTCAACATAGTTATCATTCTCCTGGAGAAGCACAGCCCCAGCACCGATTTGACTGGCGTCTACCTGCAATTTGAAAGGTTTCCCAAAATTTGGTGCTGCCAACACAGGTGCCAAACACAAGAGCCATAAAACCTCTTATGGATAGGGAGACGCTAGCGTCTCAACTAGCCAATAGCTGGGGGAAGAGCGCCAGAGCGCCAGATTCAAATAAAATGCTATAAAATTCAAACTTTCATTAAATCACACATGTAAGATACTCAATTAAAGCTACACTCGTTGTGAATCCAGCCAACATGTCCGATTTTAAAAATGCTTTTCGGCGAAAGCATAAGAAGCTATTATCTGATAGCATGCACCATCTGCACTAGCAGTAAACAAATGAACTAGCATAGCAGGCGCTAAACAAAATGCTGAAATAAAATATAAAACATGCATTACCTTTGACGCGCTTGTTTTGTTGGCACTCCAATATGTCCCATAAACATCAGAATTGGTACTTTTGTTCGATTAATTCCGTCCATATATATAGAAAATGTCCATTTATAAAGCGCGTTTGATCCAGAAAAAAACAGCTTACAAAAACGCAACAGGTATAGGCCAATCAAATAGGTTCTTTATTATAAACCAAAAACTATTGACTTTAAACAAAGAAAAAGGTGTGAAAGGTGTGAAAGTGTGAAAGTATCATAATGTAGGGTGTATGTAAAGTGCAGGGATGCGTGAATCTGCTGAGTGAAAACTACGTAAAACTACAAAGGAACAAACAAAACAGGATCATACCTGGAGGAGCAGAGAGAGAGAGATTAGTGAAGCAGTTTAAATACCCTGAGCCCAGGTGGCACCAATCACTAACGACCCTGCACTGCAGAGGGGCCGTGACACATACCATAGGACATGATAACAGATCACAGGTCATGACCACAGACCACAGGCCATGACAACAGACCATAGGCCATGTCATTGTCTGTGGTCTGTTCTCATGGCATGTGGTCTGTTGTTATGGCCCGTGGCCTGTGTTCTGTTGTCATGGCCTGTGGTCTGTTGTCATGGTCTGTGTTCTGTTGTCATGGCCTGTGGTCTGCTGTCGTGGCCTGTGGTCTAAGGGGTTTTGTCGTGGTCTGTGGTCTACTGCCATTGCCTGTGGTCTGTTGTCATGGCCTGTGGTCTGTTGTCATGGTCTTTGGTTTGTTGTCATGGCCTGTGGCCTGTGGTCTGTTGTCATGGCCTGTGGTCTGTGGTCTGTTGTCATGGCCTGTTGTCTGTTGTAATGGCTTGTGGTCTGTTGTCATGGCCTGTAGCCGGCGGTCTATTGTTGTGGCCTGTGGTCTGTTGTCATGGCCTGTGGTTTGTTGTCATGGCCTGTGGTCTGTGGTCTGTTGTCATGGCCTGTGGTCTGTTGTCTGTTGTCATGGCCTGTGCTATGTTGTCATTGTCTTTGGTATGTTGTCTGTTGTCATGGTCTCTGGTCTATTGTCATGTCCTGTGGTCTGTTGTCATGTCATGTGGTCTGTGGTCTGTTGTCATGGCCTGTGGTCTGCTGTCATGGCCTGTGGTCTGTTGTTATGGCCTGTGGCCTGTGTTCTGTTGTCATTGTCTGTGGTCTGTTGTCATTGTCTGTGGTCTTTGGTTTGTTGTCATGTCCTGTGGTCTGTTGTCATGGCCTCTTGTCTGTTGTCATGGTCTGTGATCTGTTGTCATGGCCTCTTGTCTGTTGTCATGGCCTGTGGTCTGTTGTCATGGCCTCTTGTTTCTGGTCTATTGTCATGTCCTGTGGTCTGTTGTCATTGTCTTTGGTATGTTGTCTGTTGTCAAGGCCTGTGCTCTGTTGTCATTGTCTTTGGTATGTTGTCTGTTGTCATGGCCTGTGGCCTGTGTTCTGTTGTCATGGTCTGTGGTTTGTTTTCATTGCCTGTGGCATGTGGTCTGTTTTCATGGCCTCTTGACTGTTGTCATGGTCTGTGATCTGTTGTCATGGCCTCTTGTCTGTTGTCATGGCCTGTGGTCTGTTGTCATGGCCTCTTGTCTGTTGTCATGGCCTCTTGTCTGTTGTCATGGCCTGTGGTCTGTTGTCATTGTCTTTGGTATGTTGTCTGTTGTCAAGGCCTGTGCTCTGTTGTCATTGTCTTTGGTATGTTGTCTGTTGTCATGGTCTCTGGTCTATTGTCATGTCCTGTGGTCTGTTGTCATGTCCTGTGGTCTGTGGTCTATTGTCATGTCCTGTGGTCTGCTGTCATGGCCTTTGGTCTGTTGTCGTGGCCTGTGCTCTGTTGTTATGGCCTGTGACCTGTGTTTTGTTGTCATGGCCTGTTGCCATGTTCTGTGGTCTGTTGTCATGGTATGTGGTCTGTTGTCATGTCCTTTGGCGTGTGGTATGTGGTCTGTTGTCATGGTCTGTGGCATGTGTTCTGTTGTCATGGTCTGTTGTCTGTTGTCGTGGCCTGTAGTCTGTTGTCATAGCCTTTGGCCTGTTGTCATTGTCTGTGGTCTTTGGTTTGTTGTCATGTCCTGTGGTCTGTGGTCTGTGGTCTGTGGTCTGTTGTCATGGGCCGTGGTCTGTGGTCTGTTGTCATGGTCTGTTGCCTGTGGTTAGTTGTCTTGTCCTGTTGTCTGTTGTAATGGCTTGTGGTCTGTTGTCATAGCCTGTAGCCAGCGGTCTATTGTTGTGGCCTGTGGTCTGTTGTCATGGTCTGTGATTTGTTGTTATGGCCTGTGGCATGTGGTCTGTTTTCATGGCCTCTTGTCTGTTGTCATGGTCTGTGATCTGTTGTCATGGTCTCTTGTCTGTTATCATGGTCTATGGTTTGTTGTCATGGCCTGTGGCCTGTTGTCATGGTCTGTGTTCTGTTGTCATGGTATGTGGTGCGTTGTCATGGCCTGTGTTCTGTTGTCATGGCCTGTGTTCTGTTGTCATGGTATGTGGTTTGTTTTCATGGTCTGTGGTGTGTTGTCATGGCCTGTGTTCTGTTTTCATGATCTTTGTTTGTTGTCATGGCCTGTGGCCTGTGTTCTGTTGTCATGGCCTGTAGTCTGTTGTCATAGCCTGTGGTCTGTTGTCATTGTCTGTGGTCTGTGGTCTGTTGTCATGGCCTGTGGCCTGTGGCCTGTGGTCTGTTGTCATGGCCTCTTGTCTGTTGTCATGGCCTGTGGTCTGTTGTCATGGCCTCTTGTCTGTTGTCATGGCCTGTGGTCTGTTGTCATGGCCTCTTGTTTATGGTCTATTGTCATGTCCTGTGGTCTGTTGTCATTGTCTTTGGCATGTTGTCTGTTGTCAAGGCCTGTGCTCTGTTGTCATTGTCTTTGGTATGTGGTCTGTTGTCATGTCCTGTGGCGTGTGGTATGTGGTCTGTTGTCATGGCCTGTGGCCTGTGTTCTGTTGTCATGGTCTGTGGTTTGTTGTCATGGCCTGTGGTCTGTTGTCATGGCCTGTGGTCTGTTGTCATTGCCAGTGGTCTTTGGTTTGTTGTCATGTCCTGTGGTCTGTGGTCTGTGGTCTGTTGTCATGGCCTGTGGCCTGTGGTCTGTTGTCATGGCCTGTTGTCTGTTGCAATGGCTTGTGGTCTGGTGTCATGGCCTGTAGCTGGCGGTCTATTGTTGTGGCCTGTGGTCTGTTGTCATGGTCTGTGGTTTGTTGTCATGACCTGTGGCCTGTGTTCTGTTTTCATGGTCTGTGGTTTGTTTTCATTTCCTGTGGCATGTGGTCTGTTTTCATGGCCTCTTGTCTGTTGTAATGGTCTGTGATCTGTTGTCATGGCCTCTTGTCTGTTGTCATGGCCTGTGGTCTGTTGTCATGGCCTCTTGTTTGTGGTCTATTGTCATGGCCTGTGGTCTGTTGTCTGTTGTCATGGCCTGTGCTCTGTTGTCATTGTCTTTGGTATGTTGTCTGTTGTCATGGTCTCCGGTCTGTTGTCATGTCCTGTGGTCTGTTGTCATGGCCTGTGGTCTGTGGTCTATTGTCATGTCCTGTGGTCTGTTGTCATGTCCTTTGGTCTGTGGTATGTTGTCATGTCCTGTGGTCTGTTGTCATGTCCTGTGGTCTGTTGTCATGGCCTGTGGTCTGTGGTCTATTGTCATGTCCTCTGGTCTGTTGTCATGTCCTGTGGTCTGTTGTCATGGCCTGTGGTCTGTGGTCTATTGTCATGTCCTGTGGTCTGTTGTCATGGCCTGTGGTCTGTTGTCATGGCCTCTTGTTTGTGGTCTATTGTCATGTCCTGTGGTCTGTTGTCATGTCCTGTGGTCTGTGGTATGTTGTCATGTCCTGTGGTCTGTTGTCATGTCCTGTGGTCTGTTGTCATGGCCTGTGGTCTGTGGTCTATTGTCATGTCCTCTGGTCTGTTGTCATGTCCTGTGGTCTGTTGTCATGTCCTGTGGTCTGTTGTCATGTCCTGTGGTCTGTTGTCATGGCCTGTGGTCTGTGGTCTATTGTCATGTCCTGTGGTCTGTTGTCATGTCCTGTGGTCTGTTGTCATGGCCTGTGGTCTGTGGTCTATTGTCATGTCCTGTGGTCTGTTGTCATGGCCTGTGGTCTGTTGTCATGGCCTCTTGTTTGTGGTCTATTGTCATGTCCTGTGGTCTGTTGTCATGTCCTGTGGTCTGTGGTATGTTGTCATGTCCTGTGGTCTGTTGTCATGTCCTGTGGTCTGTTGTCATGGCCTGTGGTCTGTGGTCTATTGTCATGTCCTCTGGTCTGTTGTCATGTCCTGTGGTCTGTTGTCATGTCCTGTGGTCTGTTGTCATGTCCTGTGGTCTGTTGTCATGGCCTGTGGTCTGTGGTCTATTGTCATGTCCTGTGGTCTGTTGTCATGTCCTGTGGTCTGTTGTCATGTCCTGTGGTCTGTGGTATGTTGTCATGTCCTGTGGTCTGTTGTCATGTCCTGTGGTCTGTTGTCATGGCCTGTGGTCTGTGGTCTATTGTCATGTCCTCTGGTCTGTTGTCATGTCCTGTGGT
The DNA here is from genome assembly GCF_057628025.1 of Oncorhynchus mykiss. Lineage (NCBI taxonomy): Eukaryota > Metazoa > Chordata > Actinopteri > Salmoniformes > Salmonidae > Oncorhynchus > Oncorhynchus mykiss. The sequence continues at coordinate 58,245,359 of NC_143043.1, forward strand.
CTGTTGTCATGGCCTGTGGTCTGTGGTCTATTGTCATGTCCTGTGGTCTGTTGTCATGGCCTGTGGTCTGTTGTCATGGCCTGTGGTCTGTGGTCTATTGTCATGTCCTGTGGTCTGTTGTCATGTCCTGTGGTCTGTGGTATGTTGTCATGGCCTGTGGTCTGCTGACATGGCCTGTGGTCTGTTGTCTTGGCCTGTGGTCTGTTGTTATGGCCTGTGACCTGTGTTCTCTTGTCATGGTCTGTTGCCATGTTCTGTGGTCTGTTGTCATGGTATGTGGTATGTTGTCATGTCCTGTGGCGTGTGGTATGTTGTCTGTTGTCATGGCCTGTGGTCTGTGGTCTATTGGCATGGCGTGTGGTCTGTCGTCATGGTCTGTGGTCTGTTGTCATGGCCTGTGGCATGTGGTATTTGGTATGTTGCCATGGCCTGTGGTCTGCTGTCATGGCCTGTGGTCTGTTGTCGTGGCCTGTGGTCAGTTGTTATGGCCTGTGACCTGTGTTCTGTTGACATGGCCTGTTGCCATGTTCTGTGGTCTGTTGTCACGGCATGTGGTCTGTTGTCGTGGCCTGTGGACTGCTGTCATGGCCTGTGGTCTGTTGTCGTGGCCTGTGGTCTGTTGTTATGGCCTGTGACCTGTGTTCTCTTGTCATGGTCTGTTGCCATGTTCTGTGGTCTGTTGTCATGGTATGTGGTCTGTTGTCATGTCTTGTGGCATGTGGTCTGTTGTCATGGCCTGTGGTCTGTGGTTTATTGGCATGGCGTGTGGTCTGTTGTCATGGTCTGTGGTCTGTTGTCATGGACTGTGGCATGTGGTATTTGGTATGTTGCCATGGCCTGCGGTCTGTTGTCATGGCCTGTGGTCTGTTGTCATGGCCTGTGGCATGTGGTCTGTTGTCATGGCTTGTGGTCTGTTGTCACGGCATGTGGTCTGTTGTCGTGGCCTGTGGTCTGTTGTCATGGCCTGTGGTCTGTTGTCTATTGTCATGGCCAGTGGTCTGTTGTCATGGCCTGTGGTCTGTTGTCATGGTCTGTGGTCTTTTGTCATGGCAAGTGGCATGTGGTATTTTGTATGTAGTCATGGCATGTAATCTGTTGTCATGGTCTATGGTATGTTGTCATGGCCTGTGTTCTGTTTGTCACGGTCTGTGGTTTGTTTTCATGGCCTGTGGTCTGTTGTCATGGCCTGTGGTCTGTTGTCATTGCCAATTGTCTGTTGTCATGCCCTGTGACCTGTGGTTTGTTGTCATGGCCTGTTGTCTGTTGTTATAGCCTGTGGTCTGTTGTCGTGGCCTGTGGTCTGTTGTCATGGTTTGTGGTTTGTTGTCATGGCCTGTGGCCTTTGTCCTGTTGTCATGGTTTGTGGTTTGTTTTCATTGCCTGTGGCATGTGGTCTGTTTTCATGGCCTCTTGTCTGTTGTCATGGCCTCTTGTCTCTTGTTATGGCCTGCGGTCTGTTGTCATGGCCTGTGGTCTGTTGTCATGGCCTGTGGCATGTGGTCTGTTGTCATGGCTTGTGGTCTGTTGTCACTGCATGTGGTCTGTTGTCGTGGCCTCTTGTCTATTGTCATGGCCTGTGTTCTGTGGTCTGTTGTCATGGCCTGTGGTCTGTTGTCATGGTCTGTGGTCTTTTGTCATGGCCGGTGGCATGTGGTATTTTGTCTGTTGTCATGGCATGTAATCTGTTGTCATGGTCTGTGGTTTGTTGACATGGCCTGTGGCCTGTGGTCTGTTGTCATGGTATGTGGTCTGTTGTCATGACCTGTGGTCTGTTGTCATGGCCTGTGGTCTTTTGTCATGGCCTCTTGTTTGTGGTCTATTGTAATGTCCTGTGGTCTGTTGTCATGGCCTGTTGTCTGTGGTCTGTTGTGATGGTCTGTGGTCTATTGTCATGGCCTGTGGTCTGCTGTCATGGCCTCTTGTCTATTGTCATGGCCTGTGGTCTGTTGTTGTGGCCTGTGGTCTGTTGTTATGGCCTGTAGCCATGTTCTGTGTTCTGTTGTCATGGTATGTGGTCTGTTGTCATGTCCTGTGGTCTGTCGTCTATTGGCATAGCGTGTGGTCTGTTGGCATGGCCTGTGGTCTGTTGACATGGCCTTGTGGTCTGTTGTCATGGCCTGTTGTCAATGGCCTGTGGTTTGTTGTCATGGCCTGTGGCCTGTGGTCTGTTGTCATGGCCTATTGTCTGTTGTCATGGTCTGTGGTCTGTTTTCATGGCTTGTAGTCAGTTGTAATTTCCTGTGGCCTGTGGTCTGTTGTCATGGGCTGTTGTCATGGTCTGTGGATTGTTGTCACGTTCCGTTGTCATGGCTTGTGGTCTGCTGTCATGGCCTGTGGTCTGTTGTCATGGTCTCTTGTCTATTGTCATGGCCTGTGGTCTGTTGTTGTGGCCTGTGGTCTGTTGTTATGGCCTGTGGCCTGTGTTCTGTTGTCATGGCCTGTTGCCATGTTCTGTGGTCTGTTGTCATGGTCTGTGGTCTGTTTTCATGGCTTGTAGTCAGTTGTCATTTCCTGTGGCATGTGGTCTGTTGTCATGGGCTGTTGTCATGGTCTGTGAATTGTTGTCATGGTCCGTTGTCATGGTCTGTGGTCTGTTGTCATGGCCTGTGGCCTGTGGTATTTGGTCTGTTGTCATGGCATGTGGTCTGTTGTCATGGCCTGTTTGCCTCTGGTCTTTGGTTTGTTGTCATGTCCTGTGGTCTGTTGTCACAGCCTTTGGTCTGTTGTCATGGCTTGTGGCCTGTGGTCTGTTGTCATGGCCTGTGGTCTTTGGTTTGTTTTCATGGCCTGTGGTCTGTTGTCATGGTATGTGGTCTGTTGTCATGGCCTCTTGTTTGTGGTCTATTGTAATGTCCTGTGGTCTGTTGTCATGTCCTGTGGTCTGTTGTCATGGCCTGTGCTCTGTTGTCATTGTCTTTGGTTTGTTGTCTGTTGTCATGGTCTCTTGTCTATTGTCATGGCCTGTTGTCTGTTGTTGTGGCCTGTGGTCTGTTGTTATGGCCTGTAGCCATGTTATGTGTTCTGTTGTCATGGTATGTGGTCTGTTGTCATGTCCTGTGGTCTGTCGTCTATTGGCATAGCGTGTGGTCTGTTGTCATGGTCTGTAGTCTGTTGTCATGGCCTATTGTCTCTTGTCATGGTCTGTGGTCTGTTTTCATGGCTTGTGGTCAGTTGTCATTTCCTGTGGCCTGTGGTCTGTTGTCATGGCCTGTTGTCATGGTCTGTGGAATGTTGTCATAGTCCGTTATCCTGGCCTGTAGTCTGTTGTATGGTCTGTGGTCTGTTGTCATGGCTTGTGGCCTGAGGTCTGTTGTCACAGCCTGTGGTCTGTGGTCTGTTGTCATGGCTTGTGGCCTGTGGTCTGTTGGCATGGCCTGTGGTCTGTTGACATGACCTTGTGGTCTGTTGTCATGGCCTGTTGTCAATGGCCTGTGGTTTGTTGTCATGACCTGTGGCCTGTGGTCTGTTGTCATGGTCTGTGGTCAGTTGTAATTTCCTGTGGCCTGTGGTCTGTTGTCATGGGCTGTTGTCATGGTCTGTGGATTGTTGTCACGGTCCGTTGTCATGGCCTGTGGTCTGTTGTTGTGGCCTGTGGTCTGTTGTTATGGCCTGTTGCTTGTGTTCTGTTGTCATGGCCTGTTGCCATGTTCTGTGTTCTGTTGTCATGGTCTGTGGTCTGTTTTCATGGCTTCTAGTCAATTGTCATTTCCTGTGGCCTGTGGTCTGTTGTCATGGGCTGTTGTCATGGTCTGTGGATTGTTGTCATGGTCTGTTGTCATGGTCTGTGGTCTGTTGTCATGGTCTGTTGCCTGTGGTCTTTGGTTTGTTGTCATGTCCTGTGGTCTGTTGTCACGGCCTTTGGTCTGTTGTCATGGCTTGTTGCCTGTGGTCTGTTGTCATGGCCTGTGGTCTTTGGTTTGTTTTCATGGCCTGTGGTCTGTTGTCATGGCCTGTGGTCTGTGGTCTGTTGTCATGGCCTGTGATCTGTGGTCTATTGTCATGGCCTGTGATCTGTGGTCTGTTGTCATGGCCTGTGGTCTGTGGTCTATTGTCATGGCTTTTTGCCTGTGGTCTGTTGACATGGCATTGTGGTCTGTTGTTGTGGCCTATGTTATGTTGACATGGCCTGTGCTTTGTTGTCGTGGCCTGTGGTCTGTTGTCATGGTCGGTGGTCTGTTGTCATGGTCGGTTGTCTGTTGTCATGGTCTGTGGTCTGTTGTCATGGCATGTTGTGTGTTGTCATCGTCTGTGGTATGTTGTCGTGGTCTGTTGTCTGTTGTCATGGTCTGTGGTCTGTTGTCATGATCTGATCTGTTGTCATGCCTGTTGCCTGTTGTCATGGCCTGTTGTCATGGCCTGTTGTCATGGCCTGTGGTCTGTGGTCTGTGCTGGAGCATAGTTAATCTGTAACTTGTTAACCTGTGTTCGTTATAGGTGCCTGGATCATTACAGGTGGCACCCATGCAGGTGTGATGAAGCATGTAGGCCAGGCGGTGAGGGAATATGTCCTCAGTAGTGGCTCTATGGAGGGGCAAATCGTGGCCATTGGAGTGGCGACCTGGGGAGCCATACACAACAGGAGACCCCTGGTACACCTTGAGGTAAGGACTGGAGAAAGAGTTATTTTGTATAAGACAAGGATGTGGCCCTGAGATAATTATGAACTGGAGAGAGAGTGAGAGAGAGCTCTTTTTATGATGGTCGCCTTCTCCCTGTCATGGATGCCATGCCATGGTTGCCCTTAGTTTGAAGATGTAATCCAGAGACAGGTGTTTCCTCCATGTCTTTAGCTATCATACTCTAATTCAACTGATTTAAAAACTTGATCCTCCAGAAAGTGGAGAGCAACACTTATGCAGCTCCACTACACATTTAAAGAAAGCCGGGATCGACAAGATTACCAACACAGACTGACGAGCTCAGATAGACAGAAGCCTTCTGTATGGTAGACCAATCCGAACTCTTCTCTCGGCATGTCCTGCACACTCATAATCTCAGCCAATCATGTCTAGTGGGAAATACCACAGTGTGCAATCACAGCAGCAATATTTGTGACCTGTTGCCACAAGAAAAGGGCAACCAGTGAAGAACAAACACCATTGCAAATCCACCCATATTTATGTTTATTTATTTTTCCTTTTGTTCTTTAACTATTTGTTCATAATGTCTTTCTTATTTTGTAACTTTTGTGAATGTAATGTTTACTTTTCATTTTTTATTGTTTATTTCACTTTTGTCTATTATGTACTTCACTTTCTTTGGGAATGTTAACATACGTTTCCCATGCCAATAAAGCCCTTAAATTGAATTGAAATTGAATTGAGTTATACAGCTGAGATATGAGTTGACGAGAGAGCGAGAGAGTTGTAGAGTAGCTCCCAAATCACTCTCTACCCTTCCTTTAGGTCCTAACCTTTCGATGGTTAGAGCCACGCAGACAATATGGTGGAATCTAATCACCTCTTATCCAGACACTTCAAAGGCCAAGAGGACAGACACACTGTCTGATACAAGTTGTCTCCATTCAACCCTCCTCCTATAACACCTCCCTACCATTAACCCTCCCTAACCCAAACCCCAAACCTCTACTGTACTCTCCAGGGGCTGTTCTACCCTTAACCCTCCCTAACCCAAACCCTCTACTGTACTCTCCAGGCGCTGTTCTACCCTTAACCCTCCCTAACCCAAACCCCAAACCTCTACTTTACTCTGCAGGGGCTGTTCTACCCTTAACCCTCCCTAACCCAAACCCCAAACCTCTATTGCACTCTCCAGGGGCTGTTCTACCCTTAACCCTCCCTAACCCAAACCTCTACTTTACTCTGCAGGGGCTGGTCTACCCTTAACCCTCCCTAACCCAAACCCCAAACCTCTACTGTACTTTCCAGGGGCTGTTCTACCCTTAACCCTCCCTAACCCAAACCTCTACTGTACTCTCCAGGGGCTGTTCTACCCTTAACCCTCCCTAACCCAAAACCCAAACCTCTACTGTACTCTCCAGGGGCTGTTCCACCCTTAACCCTCCCTAACCCCAAACCTCTACTGTACTCTCCAGGGGCTCTTCTACCCTTAACCCTCCCTAACCCCAAACCTCTACTGTACTCTCCAGGGGCTCTTCTACCCTTAACCCTCCCTAACCCCAAACCTCTACTGTACTCTCCAGGGGCTGTTCTACCCTTAACCCTCACTAACCCCAAACCTCTACTGTACTCTCCAGGGTCTGTTCTACCCTTAACCCTACCTAACCCCAAACCCTCTACTGTACTCTCCAGGGGCTGTTCTACCCTTAACACTCCCTAACCCAAACCCCAAACCTCTACTGTACTCTCCAGGGGCTGTTCTACCCTTAACCCTCCCTAACCCAAACCTCTACTGTACTCTCCAGGGGCTGTTCTACCCTTAACCCTCACTAACCCAAACCCTCTACTGTACTTTCCAGGGGCTGTTCTACCCTTAACCCTCCCTAACCTTAAACCTCTACTGTACTCTCCAGGGGCTGTTCTACCCTTAACCCTCCCTAACCCCAAACCTCTACTCTACTCTACTCTCCAGGGGCTGTTCTACCCTTAACCTTCCCTAACCCTAACCCCAAACCTCTACTGTACTCTCCAGGGGCTGTTCTACCCTTAACCCTCCCTAACCCAAACCCCAAACCTCTACTGTACTCTCCAGGGGCTGTTCTACCCTTAACCCTCCCTAACCCAAACCCCAAACCTCTACTGTACTCTCCAGGGGCTGTTCTACCCTTAACCCTCCCTAACCCAAACCTCTGCTGTACTCTCCAGGGGCTGTTCTACCCTTAACCCTCTCTATCCCTAACCCCAAACCTCTACTGTACTCTCCAGGGGCTGTTCTACCCTTAACCCTCCCTAACCCAAACCTCTGCTGTACTCTCCAGGGGCTGTTCTACCCTTAACCCTCCCTATCCCTAACCCCAAACCTCTACTGTACTCTCCAGGGGCTGTTCTACCCTTAACCCTCCCTAACCCCAAACCTCTACTGTACTCTCCAGGGGCTGTTCTACCCTTAACCCTCCCTAATCCAAACCCCAAACCTCTACTATACTCTCCAGTGGCTGTTCTACCCTTAACCCTCCCTAACCCTAACCCCAAACCTCTACCCTCCCTAACCCCAAACCTCTACTGTACTCTCCAGGGGCTGTTCTACCCTTAACCCTCCCTAACCCCAAACCTCTAATGTACTCTCCAGGGCCGGTTCCCAGCCCACTACTCTCTGGACATGCAGTCTCAGGGTCACCTCTCCTGTCTGGACAACAACCACTCCCACTTCCTGCTGGTGGATGATGGAACACACGGATGCTACGGAGTCGAGATAGAACTACGCTCCCGGCTAGAGAGACTAATCTCCCAGCAGCCTCTGGGAAACAGAGGTACGACTTGAGGGGCTCTGATTGTGATCGATATCTCTCTCTCTTTCTCTCTCTAATCTTTCTGTGCTTGTGTCCTTGTTAAAGAAACATGAGAATCACATCAACCGTTTGTCAGTAATTCACAGTGCTGTCTGCTGTCAGTCCCCCGTCTGTGTTTGTGTGACTCTGTCTATCAAATCAAATCAAAATGTCCACATGCACCGAATACCATGAAATGCTTTACTTACAAGCCCTTAACCAACAATGCAGTTCAAGAAACATAGTTAAGCAGAGTACCTCTGTCTGTCTGTCTGTCTGTCTGTCTGTCTCCTCCAGAGAGTGGAGTGAGGATCCCAGTAGTGTGTGTGGTGCTGAATGGGGGACCAGGCACTCTCAGTGTGAGTATCATGTGTGTGGTGCTGAATGGGGGATCAGGCACTCTCAGTGTGAGTATCATCAGTCTGTGGTGCTGAATGGGGGACCAGGCACTCTCAGTGTGAGTATCATCAGTCTGTGATACTGAATGGGGGACCAGGCACTCTCAGTGTGAGTATCATCAGTCTGTGGTGCGGAATGGGGGACCAGGCACTCTCAGTGTGAGTATCATCAGACTGTGATACTGAATGGGGGACCAGGCACTCTCTGTGTGGTGCTGAATGGGGGACCAGGCACTCTCAGTGTGAGTATCATGTGTGTGGTGCTGAATGGGGGACCAGGCACTCTCAGTGTGAGTATCATGTGTGTGGTGCTGAATGGGGGACCAGGCACTCTCAGTGTGAGTATCATGTGTGTGGTGCTGAATGGGGGACCAGGCACTCTCAGTGTGAGTATCATGTGTGTGGTGCTGAATGGGGGACCAGGCACTCTCAGTGTGAGTATCATGTGTGTGGTGCTGAATGGGGGACCAGGCACTCTCAGTGTGAGTATCATGTGTGTGGTGCTGAATGGGGGACCAGGCACTCTCAGTATGAGTATCATGTGTGTGGTGCTGAATGGGGGACCAGGCACTCTCAGTGTGAGTATCATGTGTGTGTTGCTGAATGGGGGACCAGGCCAGTAGTTGAATCATTCCTTTAGTTTCTTCAGCGTATTCTTCTGACTGGATGGTCTCGTGCACCGTGACCTTAGACCCCTGACCTCTCATCTCACGCATCACCCCACCTCAGACCATCTACGGTGCCATGCTGAACAGGACCCCCTGTGTCATCCTGGAAGGGTCAGGGAGACTTGCGGACGTCGTCGCCCATGTGGCTGGTCTCCCCGTTACCAAGGTTACCCTGTCTGTCATCCACCAGCTAATGAAACAGTTCTTCGGTCCAGAGTATGACTCCTTCACAGAGCTCAAGATCATAGAATGGACAAAGAAGGTAACACATAGCCTTGTTAAACCAGCCGGTCATTCTGGTTTCACATGGTTAGTAAATACATGGAGCTCCTTCTTAAAAGGAATACTTTATAATGAAGTTTCATTCCTTTATTCCAGATTCAGGACATCATCAGGATGCCTCAGCTACTGACAGTGTTCCGTATGAGTGAAGACAACCACGATGATGTTGATGTGGCCATTCTCCAGGCGCTGCTCAAAGGTAACAACCAGGCCTTGTGGCTTCTCAGAATAACAGGCTCTTCTGCTGAGTCACAGAGTAACAATACTAATGCTGAGTCCCACAGAATAACAAGCTCTTCTACTGAGTCACAGAGAAACATTACTAATGCTGAGTACCTCAGAATAACAAGCTCTTCTGCTGAGTCACAGAGAAACATTACTAATGCTGAGTACCTCAGAATAACAGGCTCTTCTGCTGAGTCACAGAGAAACATTACTAATGCTGAGTACCTCAGAATAACAGGCTCTTCTGCTGAGTCACAGAGTAACATTACTAATGCTGAGTACCTCAGAATAACAGGTTATTCTGCTGAGTCACAGAGTAACATTACTAATGCTGAGTACCTCAGAATAACAGGTTATTCTGCTGAGTCACAGAGTAACATTACTAATGCTGAGTACCTCAGAATAACAGGCTCTTCTGCTGAGTCACAGAGTAACATTACTAATGCTGAGTACCTCAGAATAACAGGTTATTCTGCTGAGTCACAGAGTAACATTACTAATGCTGAGTACATGAGCAGCACTTTGTCCGCTTGGTTTCCAGACAGTGTGTTAATGTTGAAAGCTTAGACTCTTCTTGACACTTCCTGAAGTAGATGATTGAGTTTAGGATGTCTCTCAGACTGAGACGTTCTGTAAATAGTCTCATTCGTCGCCATCTAGAAGAATCTGAGTGCCTCATCTGGACATTCTGATGCATCACGGGGTCACATATTACCAGACTAATGCTGTCTCATATTAAGCTCTAAGGATTCGCATTACGGCTAAATTATGCAGAGTAAGTCACTTTCTAAATTCCACATTGGAAGAATGGTTTCCATATCAGTTTAGAACTGCACACGCAACCTGATCAGCACCAGGTTGCCTTGGTTATAAGGTCTAGACTTCCGGGAAACACCACAGCCCTAGTTCTAATCCAGGTTTATCTCTCTCTCTTCTCCTCTTCCCCTCCCAGCCAACAGGAGCAGTGAGTCTGTTGGGATGGAGCGCTGGGAGAGACAACTGGAGCTAGCCGTAGCCTGGAACAGAGTGGACATCGCTAAGACTGACATCTTCACTGAGGATAGCCAGTGGAAGGTAGGTTCGACTAACTTTCAATCAGAGCCGTGTGTAAAAGAAGCAGTGAGGCTCTTCCAAGCCCTTTGGGGAGTTACTGCAATGATAGAAGGTCATAACTATAGAATTGGATACCATTTGATCTAAAAAATAAATAAAATTAGATACACAGTTGTTATGCGAGTGAAGTCATACTGTCACAGCTGTGATGGAAACAGGAAGTTTCAGTACAATTGTATAAATATGTTCATTTGACATGTTGGGATCTTTTTGTGTCAGTAAAATTAATAATGTGAGAAATGGAAATCCTTTATATACAAATGTTGATATAATAATAATATATATATTATTAAATATCATAATATAATAACCAGCATAGGGAAGTAAAGTCACGAGATGATATGTTGTGTGGTCCTCCCACTACAACTTGTTTGGGGAAACCATGCAGTTTTTTTAGGCTACAGATGAAATAACTGATGAACTTCACAGGGTGGTGATATTGCACAGTGATGGGCTTGATGAACTTCACAGGGTAGTGATAGTGCACAGTGATGGGCTTGATGAACTTCACAGGGTGGTGATAGTGCACAGTGATGGGCTTGATGAACTTCACAGGGTGGTGATAGTGCACAGTGATGGGCTTGATGAACTTCACAGGGTGGTGATATTGCACAGTGATGGGCTTGATGAACTTCACAGGGTGGTGATAGTGCACAGTGATGGGCTTGATGAACTTCACAGGGTGGTGATAGTGCACAGTGATGGGCTTGATGAACTTCACAGGGTGGTGAAAGAGCACAGTGATGGGCTTGATGAACTTCACAGGGTGGTGATAGTGCACAGTGATGGGCTTGATGAACTTCACAGGGTGGTAGTGCACGGTGATCGGCTTAATGATCCAGTCCTTTCTAATCAATATCAAGGGTCTTATTCTGGTGACATGACGATTGACGCTTGCCGTTTGACAAATACCAATATTCTTATCAATAATAATGTTGTCATGTATACTAGCCTACCTGGACAGCCTACCTGCATGGTCTACCTGCACAGCCTACCTGCATGGTCTACCAGCACAGCCTAGCAGCACAGCCTACCTGCACAGTCTACCTGCATAGTCAACCTGCACAGCCTACCAGCACAGCCTACCTGTATAGTCGACCTGCATAGTCTACCTGCACAGCCTACCTGCATAGTCTACCAGCAAAGGCTACCTGCACAGCCTACCTGCATAGTCTCCCTGCATACTCTACCAGCACAGCCTAGCAGCACAGCCTACCTGCATAGTCTACCTGCATAGTCTACCAGCACAGTCTACCAGCACAGTCTACCTGCATAGTCTACCAGCACAGTCTACCAGCACAGCCTACCTGCATAGTCTACCAGCACAGTCTACCTGCATAGTCTACCTGCATAGTCTACCAGCACAGTCTACCAGCACAGTCTACCTGCATAGTCTACCAGCACAGTCTACCTGCACAGTCTACCTGCATAGTCTACCTGCATAGTCTACCAGCACAGTCTATCAGCACAGTCTACCTGCATAGTCTACCAGCACAGCCTACCTGCATAGTCTACCTGCATAGTCTACCAGCACAGTCTACCTGCACAGTCTACCTGCATAGTCTACCTGCACAGCCTACCTGCACAGCCTACCTGCATAGTCTACCTGCACAGTCTACCTGCACAGCCTGAGTCAATGGTAATAGACAAAATGTAATATTTTAAAAGGTAATTCCAAGATTACAGTATTATCATGTTGAAGAAATCACTCTTCTCCTGTCCAGTCCAGTGACCTGCATCAGGCCATGTTCTCAGCCCTGCTGGGCCACAAGCCGCAATTTGTCCGGCTGCTCCTGGAGAACGGAGTGTGTCTGAGAGAGTTCCTGGGGGACCAGACCACTCTGTGTGACCTCTACACCCAGCTGCCCACTTCCTGCTTCTTCCTACGCCGCCTAGCCAAGCGCATCCAGACCGAGAAGAGTCGACGTAGTCAGACCCTGAGTCCTCGGGGTGCTGCAGGGAGGACCATCTCTCTCAGTCACGTCTCGGATGAGATACGCCACCTACTGGGCAGTTTCACCCAGCCCCTCTACCCCCTGCCTGGCCTGCACTCCACCAGGTACCCAAAGGAGCCCAAGGAGGATGTCGCTGTCACAGTGAGTATCAAACTGTGTCAGACAGCATCGCCATGGTGACAGAAGCAGTGGATCTGGTGTGGGGTCATAATATTGTGGCCAGTTATTTAGATGTCTCGTGTAGCTGCCAGCTAGATATACCTTATAGAGACTATATGTCTATGGTTTCTGTAGCAGCTAGCTAGATATACCTTATAGAGACTATATGTGACCCGTTTCAGAAAACTAGGCGTATGTCGCAAGTAATGACTTCACAAGAGAGCCATTTGAATGTTTTTTAAATGTATATTTTATCAAAAAAATGCCTTCTGGAACATGTGAACTTTCATGTGCCTTAATATCAAAGTTGTATGCCATCTGTAAATACGAATAAAATTGTTAAATGACGAGCCTTGTTGGTTAAGCCACAGAAAAAGACAACAACGTTCTCACTAGCCATGATTGGCTGAGATTATGAGTGTGCTGGACATGCCGAGAGAAGTTCGGATTGATCTGCCATACAGAAGGCTTCTGTCTATTTGAGCTAGTCAGTCTGTATTGGTAATCCTGTCAAACGTGGCTTTAAAAAAAATGTATTGTGTAGTGGAGCTGTATAAGTGTTGCTCTCCACTTTCTGGAGGATCAAGTTTTTAAATCAGTGGAATTAGATTATGATAGCTAAAGACATGGAGGAAACACATGTCTCTGGAATTACATCTTCAAACTAAGGGCAACCATGGCATGGCATCCATGACAGGGAGACGCGTCCATCATGCACGATGATGTATAAAGGTAAGATAGTCTAGCGTTAGCTAGTTACATTTTCAGATATTACACGTTTATAATTTTGACAAAGTGGTTTCATTTCAAGCTAAAGTGTGCCGTTAGCTAGCTAGCTGATGTTAGCTGGCTGGCTCCCTAGCTAACGTTGTGTATGATGTTATTTTTCGTATCCCAGAACTGGTTGCTTTGCTAGTTAGAGCCTAATGTTAGCTAGCTAACATTGAACCTGGTTGGTTAGTTCTCTGCAGATTCATGTAAGATAGTAACGACATGATTTGGCACTATGTTCATTGTTGTTTAACTAGCTAACGTAAACTGGCTGGCTCATTAGCTAACGTTACGTGACGTGTGTGATCTTACACGTTATTTACCTAGTTAGGCTCATTGTTTACCTAGCTAGCTAGCAACATGTTTTAAGCTAAAGTGTATTGTTAGCTAGCTAGCTAACATTAGCTGGATGGCTCCCTAGCTAACGTTGTGTATGATGTTATTATTCGTATCCTGGAGCCGTTCGCTTTGCTAGTTAGAGCCTAATGTTAGCTAGCTAACATTGAACCTGGTTGGTTAGCTCCCAGCAGATTCATGCAGTGTAGTCAATACGTGATTTGGCACTATGTTCATTATTGTTTAACTAGATAACGTTAGCTGGCTGGCTCGTTAGCTAATGTTACGTGACGTGTGTGATCTCACACGTTGTTTGCCTAGCTAGGTTCATTGTTTACCTAGCTAGGTAGCTACACGTCTTAAGCTAAAGTGTACAACAACCATTGAATATGGCCGGTGTCAGTAAACGTCGGCAAAAAAGAGTAATGAAATTGTTGCCAGCAGAGCTGGTTAGGCTGTTTTCCTGTTATCCAGAGGTAAACAAATCATCGGCCAGAGCGTCGAGTGTGCCCTTCGAGAGCGAAACAAGATGGGTTGGGCTAAAGCTTAAGGGGGTTTGAACAATGCTGAATGGGTGTAGACAAAGAAGAGCTCGGTAGCTCACTAGGTATCAAAACATTCAAAGGCCATTTTCTCAAAAGTGTGTTTACAAGTTGATCAACATTCAAAGCAGAATTACTTTCCCATTGTTCATCAAACGCAGTGTATGGTATACCATTTTGTAGCTGAGTCTCTACTTTTATCCAATGTAAAAAAACACAATTTCAAAGACCGAATCCAGCTGGTGAGTCACATGTCTCTGATTTCTGTAGCTGCCGGCTAGATATACTTTATAGAGACTATATGTGTCTGGTTTCTATAGCTGTCCACCTAATCAAATCAAAATCAAATGAAATTGTATTGGTCCATACACATATTTAACAGATTTGATTGGTCCATACACATATTTAACAGATGTGATTGGTCCATACACATATTTAACAGATGTTATCTGTCCATACACATATTTAACAGATGTGATTGGTCCATACACATATTTAACAGATGTTATCTGTCCATACACATATTTAACAGATGTGATTGGTCCACACATATTTAACCGATGTGATTGGTCCATACACATATTTAACAGATGTTATCTGTCCATACACATATTTAACAGATGTTATTGGTCCATACACATATTTAACAGATGTTATTGGTCCATATTTAACAGATGTTATTGGTCCATACTCATATTTAACAGATGTTATTGGTCCATATTTAACAGATGTGATTGGTCCATACACATATTTAACAGATGTTATTGGTCCATACACATATTTCACAGATTTGATTGGTCCATACACATATTTAACAGATATGATTGGTCCATACACATATTTAACAGATGTGATTGCGGGTGTAGCATAAAGCTTGTGTTCCTAGCTCCAACAGTTCAGTAAAATAATCTGAAAAGTAAAAGAATGGAATTAAAAAATAGAGACCCTGTCGGAGACAGGAGTGATATATTTTTATGTACATACACACACTACTGTTGAAACGTTTGGGGTCACTTACAAATGTCCTTGTTTTTGAAAGAAAAACTTGTTTTTTTGTCCATTAAAATAACATCAAATTGATCAGAAATACAGTGTAGACATTGTTAATGTTGTAAATGACTATTGTAGCTGGAAACGGCAGATTTTTTATGGAATATCTACATAGGTGTACAGAGGCCCATTAACAGCAACAATCACTCCACGTTGTGTTAGTTAATCCAAGGTGAACATTTTAAAAGGCTAATTGATGAACTCTGCCTAGAAGGCCTGCATCCCGGAGTCGCCTCTTCACTGTTGACATTGAGACTGGTGTTTTGCATGAGTAGCAAAGGTTGAGAGTTTTTGAGGCACCAGTAGCGCAGGCGATGTTTTGATAAAATTTCTGTAGCATTTACTCAGATCTGCTTTGTTAAAGTTCCCCGCTACAATAAGTACGTCCTCGGGATATACGGTTTCCAGTTTGCACAAAGCCCAGTGTAGTTCCTTGAGAGATGTCGTGGTATCGGCTTGAGGAGAAATATACACGGCTGTGACGTTGACCGAAGATAATTATTTCGGAAGGTGTTGCGGTCAGCATTTGATGGTGAGGTATTCCAGGTCAGGTGAACTAAAGGACTTGAGTTCCTGTACATTACCACAACCACACCATGAGCAGTTAATCATAAAACATACATCTCCACTTATCTTTTTCCCGGAGACTTCTTTCTTCCTGTCCGCGCGATGTACATAGAACCTAGCTGGATATATGGACGGGGACAGTATATCTGGAGAGAGCCATGATTCCGTGAAACAGAATATGTTACTAACCTAACATATCTATCTAACTTACCTAACTAACATATCTAACTAACCTAACTAACCTACTAACTAACTAACTAACTAACTAACTAACTAACCCAACTAACTAACCTAACTAACTAACCTAACTAACTAACTAACCTAACTAACTAACCTAACTAACTAACTAACCTAACTAACCTATCTAACTAACCCAACTAACTAACTAACTAACCTAACTAACTAACCTAACTAACTAACCTAACTAACTAACCCACCTATCTGTTCTGTGCTGTCTACTGACCCAACTATCTGTGCTGTGCTGTCTACTGACCCACCTATCTGTTCTGTGCTGTCTACTGACCCACCTATCTGTGCTGTGCTGTCTACTGACCCACCTATCTGTTCTGTGCTGTCTACTGACCCACCTATCTGTTCTGTGCTGTCTACTGACCCACCTATCTGTTCTGTGCTGTCTACTGACCCACCTATCTGTGCTGTGCTGTCTACTGACCCACCTATCTGTTCTGTGCTGTCTACTGACCCACCTATCTGTTCTGTGCTGTCTACTGACCCACCTATCTGTTCTGTGCTGTCTACTGACCCACCTATCTGTTCTGTGCTAGTTGTCTACTGACCCACCTATCTGTTCTGTGCTAGCTGTCTACTGACCCACCTATCTGTTCTGTGCTGTCTACTGACCCACCTATCTGTTCTGTGCTAGCTGTCTACTGACCCACCTATCTGTTCTGTGCTGTCTACTGACTCACCTATCTGTTCTGTGCTGTCTACTGACCAACCTATCTGTTCTGTGCTGTCTACTGACCCACCTATCTGTTCTGTGCTAGCTGCCACCTAAAGAGCAGCTGGAGCTCCAGGCCTCACCAGACCCAGACAGAGGACCAGGGAGAGATTCAGAAAGGGGAGAGGAGACTTTCAGAGACCCAGGCGGAGACCTTTTCCTCTGGGCCATCCTGCAGAACCAGAAAGAGCTGGCTGAGATCGCCTGGGAGCAGGTAGAGTAGGTTAGGAACCAGTGCAGGGCAGTCTAAATATGGAACTGACTGTATGGTGTAGGTATCCAGTTAACCAGTTATCTAGTTATCTAGTTATCCAGTTATCCAGTTATCCAGTTATCCAGTTATCTTGTTATCTAGTTATCTAGTTATCCAGTTATCTAGTTATCCAGTTATCCAGTTATCCAGTTATCCAGTTATCCAGTTATCTAGTTATCCAGTTATCTAGTTATCCAGTTATCCAGTTATCCAGTTATCCAGATATCTAGTTATCCAGTTATCCAGTTATCTAATTATCTAGTTATCCAGTTATCTAGTTATCCAGTTATCCAGTTATCTAGTTATCCAGTTGTCCCAAAGTATTCATTCTGCAGTTAAAGCAAAATGCTTGAAACAGACTAAATAAGAATATATGATTAGAGAAATAAATATTATTACTCTTAACATGTTTGTTCATTGTGTGCAGTCCCGGGACTGTACGTCAGCAGCTCTAGCCGCTAGTAAGATCCTGAAGAAGCTGGCTGAGGAAGGAGCGGAAGAGGAGGATGAGGCGGAGGAGATGAGAGAACTGGCCAAACACTATGAGAGACACGCCATCGGTACAGTAGCCGACACAATAGTATATACTGTCCTTATTAACCATCGCTACAGTAGCCGACACAATAGTATATACTGTCCTTATTAACCATCGCTACAGTAGCCGACACACTAAGACATACTGTCCATATTAACATTTGCCCCAGTCTGAGGTCCTGAGCGCTCTGGAGCAGGTTTTCATCATGGATATCTCTGTACTTTGCTACGTTCATCTTTCCCTTGATCCTGCTAGTCTCCCAGTCCCTGATGCTGAAAAAATAACCACAGCATGATGCTGCCACCATCATACATCTGTGGGATGCTGCCTGGTTTCCTCCGGATGTGGCATTCAAGCCAAAGAATTCAATCTTGGTTTCATCAGATCAGAGAATCTTGTTTCTCATGGTCTGTCATGTGCCTTCTACTGAGGAGTGGCTTCCGTTTGGCCCCTCTACCATGAAGGCCTGATTGTCGGAGTGCTGCAGAGATGGTTTTTCTTCTGGAATGTTCTCCCATCTCCACAGAGGAACTCTGGAGCTCTGTCAGAGTGACCAACAGGTTCTTGGTCACCCCCCTGACCAAGGCCATTCTTCCCTGATTGCTCAGTTTGGCTGAGTGACCAGCTCTAGGAAGAGCCTTGGTGCTTTCAAACTTCTTCCATTTAAGAATGATGGAGGCAACTGTGTTCTTGGGGACCTTCAATGCTGCATAGTTTTTTTGGTACCCTTCCCCAGATCTGTGCCTCGACACAATCCTGCCTCTAAGCTCTACGGACAATTTCTTCGATCTCATGGCTTGGTTTTTGCTCTGACATGCACTGTCAACTGTGGGACCTTACATAGACAGGTGTGTGCCTTTCTAAATCATGTCCAATCAATTGAATTACCACAGGTGGACTCCAATCAAGTCGTAGGAACATCTCACAGATGATCAATGGAAAGAGGATGCACCTGAGCTCAATTTAGAGTCTCATAGCAAAGGGTCTAAATACTTATGTAAATAATATTTAATGTTTTAAAAATATGCTACATTTTGAAAAACCTGTTTTCGCTTTGTCATTATGGAGTATTGTGAATACATTTTTAGGATTATTTTTGATTGAATCAATTTTAGAATAAGGCTGTAATGTAACAAAATGTGGAAAAAGTCAAGGGGTCTGAATAGTTTCTGAATTAACTGCATGAGCCCTTAACCAACAATGCAGTTTTTTTTTAATAAAAAACATTTGCAAAATAAACTAAAGGAAAAATAGTAACACAATAAGATAACAATAACAAGTAGTCAGTGCAAAGAATAAATCCGAATAAAATAAGGGGGCCAATGCAAGTAGCCATTCCATAACTGTTCAGCAGTCTTATGGCTTGGGGGTAGAAGCTGTTATTAATTAAGGAGCCTTTTGGTCTTGGCGTTCCGGTATTGCTTTCCGTGCGATAGCATAATGAACAGTCTATGACTTGGGTGGCTGGAATCTTTGACAATTTTGACACCGCCTGGTATAGAGGTCCTGGATGGCAGGAAGCCCCAGTGATGTACACACTACCCTCCTGTAGCTACTTACGGTCCAATAAGCAGTCTCCAATAACATCTGTACACACATAGTTACGCAGTGCAGGTTTAATCTGTATATTTTGAACCTAGCATTTACTTTGTGCTTTGCGCCTATGGGTACACTCGCAATGGCCGCCGGTCCACCCATTATGCCATCATTAACGTGAATGGGGACGCCCATTCTATTGATTCTATTTCTATCACTGAGACATACTGTCTGTATGAACCAATGGTATAGTGCAACACAGACACACAATACAGCACTGAGACATACTGTCTGTATTAACCGATGATATAGTGCAGCACAGACACACAATACGGCACTGAGACATACTGTCTGTATGAACCGATGGTATAGTGCAGCACAGACACACAATACGGCACTGAGACATACTGTCTGTATGAACCGATGGTATAGTGCAGCACAGTGTAGTGGAAATTCATGTACACTGAGAGAGATTTGGACAATTATTCAAACAATCAATCTTTATTTAACATTGATTCATTATTGCAATAATTGTCACGCCCTGATCTGTTTCACCTGTCCTTGTGCTTGTCTCCACCCGCTCCAGGTGTCGCCCATCTTCCCCACTTATCCTCTGGGTATTTATGTGTTTTCTGTCTGTCTGTGCCAATTCGTCTTGCTTGTTCAAGTCAACCAGCGTTTTCTCAGCTCCTGTTTTTCCCCAGTGTCTCTTTTTCTTGTCCTCCTGGTTTTGACCCTTGCCTGTCCTGACTCTGAGCCCGCCTGCCTGACCACTCTGCTCCTGACCCTGCCTGCCGTCCTGTACCTTTGCAGCACTCTGGATTATCGACCCCTGCCTGTCTTGACCTGTCGTTTGCATGCCCCTGTTGTTGCAATAAACATTGTTACTTCAACACAGTCTGCACTTGGGTCTCACCTGAAACCTGATAGTACGAACTGGCCATGACTGACACAGCAGACTTGGACCAGCTCCGCATTGCCATCTCTTCCTAAGGAGCCATCAATAATAGACACAAGGAGTTGCTTCGCTGTTAATGGAAGGGTTCAGGCCGAACGTCATGACTTTACATCGGACGCATTGCAGGACCAATTCCATGGGTTGCCTACCAACACCGTCATCCCGGTTTCCCGGGACCCTCTTACTTCCCCCGGAGCACTACGATGGAGATTCCAAAACCTGCTGGGCCTTTCTCTCCCAGTGCCCACTTGGTTTCGAGCTGCAGCCTTCTTCATTCCCCTTGGACTGCTCGAAGATAGTGTACATTATTACGCTGATGTCCGGGAGGGCACTCGCCTGGTGGTGTGGGAGCAACAATCCGCCGTCTGCCTCTGTCTGGAGGTATTCGTGGCGGAGGTGAGTTAAGTTTGAGACTCCAGTGTCCGGGAGAGAGGCTACCCGGAAGTTACTTCGGCAGGACTCCCTCAGGCAGACTATGCGGTGGAGTTCCGCACGCTAGCAGAGTAGTAACCTGGAACCTGTTCGACCCAGAAGCATTGTTTTGATCGATGGTCGGCTACGGGAACGTAGGAGAAGAGATCAGATTGTGGTTCCAATCCCTCAATCAGGGATCCCACCTTGCATCTGATGAAGTCCTTGTCGTCTACGTCCTCAAGATGATCCGACCTTACCCGAGTCCCTCCAAGAGCCTCCGGAGACTGCCAATTTCCCTCTTCTCGAGCCGATGCAGCTCGACAGGGCTAGGCCGGCACAACCAAGACAGGAAGACCATGTCAGTGACTCAACCCGCTCAAGTGACGCACCCCTCCTCGGCACGGCATAGAAGAGCACCAGTAAGCCAGTGACTCAGCCCCTGTAATAGGGTTAGAGGCAG
This sequence comes from Oncorhynchus mykiss, assembly GCF_057628025.1. Lineage (NCBI taxonomy): Eukaryota > Metazoa > Chordata > Actinopteri > Salmoniformes > Salmonidae > Oncorhynchus > Oncorhynchus mykiss. The sequence goes on from NC_143043.1 coordinate 58,265,950, forward strand.
AGAATCCCAGTGGAGAGAGGGGAACTGGCCAGGCAGAGACAGCAAGGGCATTTCTTTGCTCCAGTACCTTTCCGTTCACCTTCACAATCCTGGGCCAGACTACACTCAATCATAGGACCTACTGAAGAGATGAATCTTCAATAAAGACTTAAAGGTTGAGACCGAGTCTGCGTCTCTCACATGGGTAGGCAGACCATTACATAAAAATTGAGCTCTATAGGAGAAAGCCCTGTCTTGACCTGTCGTGTGCCTTCCCCTGTTGTTGCAATAAACATTGTTACTTCAAAACAGTCTGCACTTCAAAACAGTCTGCACTTGGGTCTTACCTGAAGCCTGCTAATAATTAAGCTGGTCGACCGTCTGTAGTGTGTGTTGTGGTATTGGGATTGGAACATAGCTTAACCTCCCAGAGGAATCCTGGTTCTTATATAGCATAAAAAATGTTCGGTCATGGCTGGTTCCACCCCTCCCATGCAGATCAGGGGGCATCACAAGTCACTTTGGGTTCATCTCGTGGTTATCTGCACCTAGTGTTGTTTTAACCCCTAACCCGGCCAGGATGATTAGGAACAATGAGAGTTTTGTTCTACTCCTCCACGCTCTCTCTATCTCAGTTAGACCCACCACATCTTGTCTATGGAAGGCAGTCTTTAGGTTTTATCACCAAGTCAACTGTCAGTTCAAGCCCCAGAGGCCCAACTCAGTCCCGTAGACACAGATGAGAGAGTACTCATCATACCTATTCTATGCATAAACAGTTTTAAACATTGTTGTAATTTTTCTACCACAATCCCCCATTTTGAGACTTCTCTCAACTTAAAAGAAAATTACAAGCTTTAATAAGACATTAAAATATTGTTAAGAAATTCTCAGCAATTTAAGTCAGAGCACATTTTTCATCAGTACGAAACAAATCATGTTGAAACTGAACATACTCCCATTGGTTAGCATGGTGGAAACAGCCATTTCCATCCCTATAGCACCATCTGTCGAAACTAATATTAGCATATCTTGTTGGATAAATCCAGGTAGTGACTCCAGGTTTAATAAGATTTATTCCTTTTAGTGCCTAATGAACATGACCCAGGACAAGCATCATGATCTCACTATTTATAAGGCAATGCCCATGGACTCTATGTCTCATTAGCATAAACTTGCTACAGTTCCTGAGTATTATCATTATCATCAAAAATTGCAATTTGGATATAGGTCAGTTTCACTCTCAGGATCAGAGTTCGCCCTCTTCATTCACCAGGACATGCTGAGAAAGTGTCAATGTCTTTGGTACACAAATTCTTTACCCATGTCACCATTAGCATAACAACAATCAAAACAATCAATCCATAATACATGAATTGTTCCACTCATGTAGTTATTAAGGTAATTCCTTCCTTCTTGATTCTACTTGAGACGCAGATGTCTCAAGTAGACACCTGGAAATGCAAATGCGCTACGCTAAATGCTAAATGTACTCGTTACAACTCAAACCTTGATCAAAATTCACAAGCAGGGTATTGAATTAAAGCTACACTCGTTGTGAACCTAGCCAGCAAGTCAGATTTTTTAAACGCTTTTCGGCGAAAGCATGAGAAGGTATTATCTGATAGCATGCACCACCTGAAAATGCCTGAATGCGACGTAAACAGAGACTCCGCTTATCCGACGCAGCACAAAACGCAGAAATAAAATATAAAACATTCATTACCTTTGACGAGCTTCTTTCTTGGCACTCCTATATGCCCCATAAACATCACTATTGGGTCTTTTTTTCGTTTAAATTGGTCCATATATACCCAAAATAGCTTTGTATGGAAGCTGTGTCATTCAGAAAAAAACATCGTTTTTAAACGCTGCGTAATTTTTTTAAATTAAAAAAGTTGACGATAAACTTTCACAAAACACTTCGAAATCCTTTTGTAATCCAACTTTAGGTATTAGTAAACGTTTATAATCTATCAAAATGATTACAGGGCGATGTCTATTCAATAGCTCCTTGTTTGCAAATCAATGGCTGCCAATGTCTACATTAACAACATCCGGGTGAAGACTGGAAGAAACGGATGCCAGATAGATGGATTTTCCAACAATTAATTCAATTGAAAATGACGACAATGGCGACATCGTGTGGAATTTGTATGAATTGCATGCAGGTCGTTATTAAATTTTGTCCTCTTTTAACAACTCGTGGAAGTGACTTATGGAAATTATTTTTAGCTTTCAGAGAGCAGTTTTTCTTGCGTTTTTCAATGAAACACACGATCTGTTATAGTCACTGCCGTGATTTAACCAGTTTTAGAAACTTCAGAGTGTTTTCTATCCACACATACTAATCATATGCATATACTATATTCCTGGCATGAGTAGCAGGACGCTGAAAAGTTGCGCGATTTTTAACAGAATGTTCGAAAAAGGAGGGGGTAGAAGTAAGAGGTTTTTAAGGTAAACTCTGAAGGGTTTTATGCAACTGGGCCCTGCACCTAAATATACATTTTACCGGCACCAAAAATGAGTACTGACATCTATTTCAGTCCAAGTCAAGCACTGGAAATTAATGAGCAGACTTTGTTATTTTACAAATTATTCTCCCATCTGTCAGTCCTGTTATCTTGTGGTGAGACTGAGTGACCAAGTCCTGTCTCTCTTAGGTGTGTTCCGTGAGTGGTCTTGTCCTGTCTGTCAGGTGTGTTCAGTGTATGTCCTGTGTGCGTGTGTGTTGTCGCAGGTGTGTTCAGTGAGTGCCACTGCTGTGATGAGGAGCGTGCCCAGAGGATGCTAATCCGGATCTCTTCATCCTGGGGTCAAACCACTTGTCTGAGGCTGGCTCTGGAGGCTGATGACAAGAGCTTTGTTGCTCACTCTGGGGTTCAGGTAGGTCAAAGGTCATTATGGGGTTCAGGTAACTCCAGTTATATTATCACTAGCCTTTTGAATTGTATTTAATTAATTACACTTCTCTCAAATATTTTCCTTACACTGCCTCACGTCTTGTGAGATCTAGTGGAGTAGAAGTGGATTAAACGGTTTCTAAAGCAGGTGTTCCCTTATGCGTGTTGTGTAGCACTGTTTCTGTGATTGGTCCTGAGTCGTCTGTTCTGTCTCCTCCAGGCTCTCCTGATCCAGAACTGGTCCTGAGTCGTCTGTTCTGTCTCCCCCAGGCTCTCCTGATCCAGAACTGGTTCTGAGTCGTCTGTTCTGTCTCCCCCAGGCTCTCCTGATCCAGAACTGGTCCCGAGTCGTCTGTTCTGTCTCCCCCAGGCACTCCTGACCCAGATCTGGTCCTGAGTCTTCCGTTCTGTTTCCCGCAGGCTCTCCTGACCCAGATCTGGTGTGGGGAGCTGGCGGCGGACAATCCTCTGTGGAGGGTGCTGCTATGTATGCTGTTCTTCCCTCTCATTTACACTGGCTTCCTGGGATTCAGGTAACTAATCTCTGATCCCTAACCTTGCCCCTAAGCCCTAACCTCTATCACAGGCCCCTAACCGTGGCCCCTAACCCTGTCCCCTAACCCCGGCCCCTAACCCCTAACCCTGTCCCCTAACCCTTATGTGAAGGGTGCTACTCTGTGCTGTTCTTCCTGCTCATCTACACTGGCTTCCTGGGATTCAGGTAACTAACCTCTGTCCACTAACCCCTCTGTGGAGGGTGCTACTCTATGCTGTTCTTCCTGCTCATCTACACTGGCTTACTGGGATTCAGGTAGGTACTGCTGGCCACAGCTCTGTAACAATGTAGTGGTTTACCAGAGATAGGAGGACAGAGTCTGGGTGAGGAGAGAGATTGTCGTAAAACCTCAGGCACACCACATGGCTGCAGCAACACCCAATGGTAGAAGACTGAACTGCCATCTTGCTCACTCAGGGAAGTGAATCTAACTGGATGTATAAATGACTAAACACTGAACATGTTCTGGGTCTGGATGAGTAATATCCTCTCTAATCCCCCAGGCGTGATGAGTCCATCCAGAGAGAGGCAGAGAGGAGTGCTGAGCTGCTCACCATGGAGTCATTAACAGGAAGCCAGGCCTGCACCAGGAGGAAGTATCCTGTACAGTGAGTCTGATTATACACTGAGAGTCTGTCCCAGATGGCCCCTCTTCCCTATAATAGTAGACTGGGGGTCTTTCCAAGATGGCCCCCTATTCCCTATTAAAGTAGTGCACTAGAAGGACAAAGGCTGACATTTCTGATGCAAATTGAGTTACATTCTGCAGCTATAAACACTTACCTGACACCTCACCCCTGACCTCTCCCTCCTGACATCTCACCTTTGCCGTCTGCCCCCTCAGTGACCTCCCTGCCAGGATCCCTCTGGGTCTGAAGCCGTTGACAGTCTCCACCCGGCTGGTCAGCCTCTTCACCTCTCCTCAGGTAAACCCTTACCCAACCCCTCAACACTAACCTCTGTTCATCTTTCTCCAGGTGAAGTTCAACTGTTGCTGTTAACCCTTACCTGACCCCTGACCTATGTTGATGTCTCCCCATACAGGTGAAGTTCTACTGTTGTTGTTAAACCTTACCTGGTCCCTGACCTCTGTTGACCTCTCCCCACAGGTGAAGTTCTACTGGAACATCTTGTCCTACTTCAGCTTCCTGCTGCTGTTTTCTGTGGTGCTGATGATCGACTTCCAGACCACGCCCTCCTGGAGGGAGGGGCTTCTCTATGTCTGGCTCATCTCATTGGTCTGTGAGGAGGTCCGACAGGTGAGACACAATGTCCTGTGCACGCACGCACGCACACACACACACACACACACACACACACACACACACACACACACACACACACACACACACACATCCTATTCTACTTAAAGTCTAAATAAATTGGCCAAACGAGTATGACGTTAGAAGATGAATGTGTCTACAGTATTAACTATGTGTTGTTTGTGCCATCAGCTGTTCCATGACCCAGATGGGTTTGGGTTCCGTAAGAAGGCTGATATGTACATTAATGACATGTGGAACATTCTAGACTTTCTGTCCATACTGCTCTTCATCATCGGCCTGGCCTTCAGGTGAGCTGCCTCCTCTTCCTCATGTTCTTCTTCCTCTAACGCTCGCTAAGATGAACTCCACTGTAGGGAATGGTAGCTAACATTTGCGATGGACCCTGCTGTAGGGAACGCTGGCTAGCGTTAAAGGTGGACTCCGCTGTAGGGAATGCTAGTTAGACTCCACTGTAGGGAATGGTAGCTAGCATTAAAGATGGACTCCGCTGTAGGGAACGCTAGCTAACATTAAAGATGGACTACACTGTAGGGAACGCTGGCTAGCGTTAAAGTTGGACTCCATTGTAGGAAACACTAGCTAGCGTTAAAGATGGACTCCGCTGTAGGGAACGCTGGCTAGCGTTAAAGTTGGACTCCACTGTAGGAAACGCTAGCTAGCGTTAAAGATGGACTCCACTGTAGGGAACGCTAGCTAGCGTTAAAGATGGACTCCGCTGTAGTAAACGCTAGCTAGCGTTAAAGGTGGACTCCACTGTAGGGTTACGCTAGCTAGCGTTAAAGATGGACTCCACTGTAGGGAACGGTAGCTAGCGTTAAAGGTGGACTCCACTGTAGGGTTACGCTAGCTAGCGTTAAAGATGGACTCCACTGTAGGGTTATGCTAGCTAGCGTTAAAGATGGACTCCACTGTAGGGAACGGTAATTAGCGTTAAAGGTGGACTCCACTGTAGGGTTACGCTAGCTAGCGTTAAAGATGGACTCCGCTGTAGGAAACGCTAGGTAGCGTTAAAGATGGACTCCACTGTAGGGTTACGCTAGCTAGCGTTAAAGATGGACTCCACTGTAGGGAACGGTAACTAGCTTTAAAGGTGGACTCCACTGTAGGGTTACGCTAGCTAGCATTAAAGATGGACTCTGCTGTAGGAAACGCTAGGTAGCGTTAAAGATGGACTCCACTGTAGGAAACGCTAGCTAGCGTTAAAGATGGACTCCACTGTAGGAAACGCTAGCTAGCGTTAAAGATGGACTCCACTGTAGGAAACGCTAGCTAGCGTTAAAGATGGACTCCACTGTGGGGAAACAGCTCCATGTGCAGTAGCAATGTAACACAGCAAATGGCCGTGGCAGTTTCACCATTAAGGATTCCAGTGTTAATGTCTATCAAGAGATGATCTCATACTACTGATCTACTGTATATTTCACTTGCAGACTGACCACCAGGTTGTTCTATGCAGGGAAGGTCATCCTGTGTATCGACTTCATCATCTTCTGTCTTCGTCTCATGGCCATATTCATCATCAGTAAAACTCTGGGCCCCAAGATCATCATCGTCAGGAGAATGGTGAGAGGATGGATTGATACACATTAACTTCATGTTATTGTGTTCTCTTCTTACAGACAGAGAGTTTACATCCTACATTTTATACAGACTACAATGATGAGTCCTAAAATATTCCCCTGTGATAAAACATAATACTGAATGGTAGATTGCAACCAAGGGTTTTAGGTTGTGCAGCATATAAACAATACCACCAAAATCCAATACAGGGAGAAGCGTGGTTTGAACAATCTTTCTTCTATATTTAATACTAACACGGAACCCAAAACGGCTGCGCGCGTGCGCCATCGTGCATACAATTATTTTGTCCCCCTACACCAAACGCGACCACAACACGCAGATTCAAATATCAAAACCAACTCTGAACCAATTACATTAAATTTGGGGACAGGTCGAAAAGCATTAAACATTTATGGCAATTTAGCTAGCTAGCTTGCACTTGCTAGCTAATTTGTCCTATTTAGCTAGCTTGCTGTTGCAAGCTAATTTGTCCTGGGATATAAACATTGAGTTGTTATTTTACCTGAAATACACAAGGTCCTCTACTCTGGCAATTAATCCGCACATAAAACGGTCAACCGAATTCTTTATAGTCATCTCTCCTCCTTCCAGGCTTTTTCATCTTTGTACTTACATGGTGATCGGCATCTAAACCTTCATAGTATTACTACGACGACCGGCAACACAGTTCATCTTTCAATCACCCACGTGGGTATAACCAATGAGGAGATGACACGTGGGTACGTGCTTCTATAAACCAATGAGGAGAGGCAGGACTTGCAGCGCGATCTGCATCAGAAATAGAAAGGACTTCTATTTTATCCTTTGGCAACGCAGACACTCGTTGACGCGTGCAAGCAGTGTGGGTGCAATAATTGAGTAACATAGATTTCTAAATTTATTTTGCAACTCTCGTGCACGCGACGCAAGCGGTGTAGTCTGGGTATAAGGCATGATTTATTTCGATATAAAAAAACAATCTTAGCTTCTTAGTCAGGTGTTTTATATGCATTACAAAGGACAACTTGTCATCAATCCAGACAACCAGGTACTTATATTGAGAAACCAGCTCAATGTGGCCTCCATTCATAGAACAGATATGCAGGTCCTCAGGGTCAACATTCCGTGACCTAGAGAAAAGCATGAGCTTGGTTTTACTTATATTTAACACTAATTTAAGATCTGTAAGTGATTTCTGAATTGAATTAAAGTCATGCTGAAGTTCACAAATGGCCTGCTGCACCGAGGTGGCACAGGAATACATAACTCTGTCATCTGCATAGAGATGAATGTTACAAGTTTTAACAGTGTTTCCTATGTCATTAATATACAACGTGAACAATAATAGACCCATTATCGAACCCTGAGGAACACCTTTTGAATCTCAAGAAATTCTGATTTAACCCCATCTATCAAGATGGCCTGAGTTCTGTCGCGAAGATAATTCAGATTAAACCCCATCTATCAAGATGGCCTGAGTTCTGTTGCTAAAATTATTCAGATTTAACCCCATCTATCAAGATGGCCTGAGTTCTATCGCAAAGATAATTCAGATTAAACCCCATCTACCAAGGTGGCCTGAGTTCTGTCGCTAACATAATTCAGGTTTATCCCCATCTATCAATATGGCCTGAGTTCTGTCACTAAGGTAATTCTGAAACCATAAATAGGCTGTATATCCCAGGCCTACTCTTGATAATGATCAACAGTGTCGAATGCCTTCCTGATAACAATGTTAAATAAAAAATGTTGGCTACTGATCCAGTAATAAGAGATGCTCCAAATGATCAGCCCCTGGGGATCTTATCATGTCTAATGTTAACAAAGCATCCAGGACTTCTTTATCAGTGAATTTTCACCATCTACATCCAAACTACTCTTTTCAAGAGCTGGCTTTGAAATACATTGAAACATAAAGCCTGCAGAGATAAAATGATGATTAAATGCATTAATGATATACATTTTGTCAGTAATTGGGCCAGAATCAAAATTAATTTATTATGGGAGAGAAGAGGAGACACATCACTTCAGTGATTTAACAGCTTTCCAGAATTTAGCTGGGTTCCCTGTACATTCAGATACTGTATTAACATAATAATCTGATTTAGCTTTTTTAACTAGTTCCCAAAAGAGTGTTAAATAAATCAAAATATATTTTATATTTGAGATTCTTCCCTTTGCTCTGATGACATCTTTGCACACTCTTGGCATTCTCTCAACCAGCTTCACCTGGAATGAATTTCCAACTGTCTTGAAGGAGTTTCCACATGTGCTGAGCACTTATTGGCTGCTTTTCCTTCACTCTGCGGTCCAACTCATCCCAAACCATTTCAATTAGGTTGAGGTCAGGTGATTGGGGAGGCCACTTACATCACTCTCCTTCTTTTTAAAATATCCCTTACACAGCCTGGAGGTGTGTTGGGTCATTGTCCTGTTGAAAAACAAATGATAGTCCCACTAAGCGCAAACCAGATGGGATGGCGCATAGCTGCGCATCGCTGCAGAATGCTGTGGTAGCCATGCTGGTTAAGTATGCCTTGAATTCTAAATAAATCACAGACAGTGCCTCCAGCAAATCACCCCCACACCATCACATCTCCTCCTCCATGCTTCACGGTGGGAACCACACATGCGGAGGTCATCCATTCACCTATTCTGCGTCTTACAAAGACACAGCGCTTGGAACCAAAAATTTCACATTTGGACTCATCAGACCAAAGGGCAGATTTCCACCTGTCTAATGTCCATTGCTCAGGTTTCTTGGCCCAAGGAAGTCTCTTCTTCTTATTGGTGTCCTTTAGTCGTGGCTTCTTTGCATCAATGTGACCATGACGGCCTGATTCACTCAGTCTCCTCAACAGCTGATGTTGAGATGTGTCTATTTCTTGAACTCTGTGAAGCATTTATTTGGGCTTCTATTTCTGAGGCTGGTAACTCTAATGAACTTATCCTCTGCAGCAGAGGTAACTCTGGGTCTTCCTTTCCTGTAGCGGTCCTCATGAGAGCTAGTTTCAACATAGCGCTTGATTGTTTTTGCGGAAGAAATGTTCAAAATTCTTGATATCGGCCTAGACGGATAAACATGGATAAACCTTTGAGATATTATATGTCCAGTGGTGTAAAAGTACTTTAAAATACTACTTAAGTCGTATTTTGGGATATCTTCACTTTACTTGACTATTTATATATTTTTTTACTTAACTACATTCTGTAACGGATTTCTTGTGTCGAAGGAGAGGCGGACCAAAATGCAGCGTGGTTATTATTCATGGTTATTTATTAAAGAACAGCGCGAGGAGTACTGGATATGGGAGGATGAGTTGGATGGAAAAGGACCCTGGGCACAGCCTGGAGAATATCGCCCCCCCAAAGAAGAGCTGGGAGGCGGCGAAGGCGGAGAGGCGCTGGTATGAGCAGGCAGCACGGCGGCGTGGATGGAAGCCCGAGAGTCAGCCCCAAACATTTCTTGGGGGGGAGGCACACAGGATGTGTGGCGAAGCCAGGTAGGAGACCTGTGCCAACTTCCTGTGCTTACTGGGGGGCGAGAGAGACCGGGCAGGCACCGTGGGTGCATAGCCCGGTGCGGTACATACCAGCTCCGCGTATCGGCAGGGCTAGAGTGAGCATCGAGCCAAGTGCCATGAAGCCGGCTCTACGCATCTGGTCTCCAGTGCGTCTCCTTGGGCCGGCTTACATGGCACCAGCCTTGCGCACGGTGTCCCCGGTTCGCCTGCATAGCCCAGTGCGGGCTATTCCACCTCGCCGCACTGGCAGGGCAACCGGGCGCATTCAACAGGGGAAGGTTGGGCAGGATCGGTGCTCAAGAGCTCCAGTGCGCGGTCTATCCAGTACCACCTCCAGACGGTCCGGTCTATCCAGTACCACCTCTACGCACCAGCCCTCCGGTGGCAGCTCCCCGCACCAGGCTTCCTGTGCGTGTCCTCGGCCCAGTACCACCAGTGCCAGCACCACGCATCAGGCCTGCAGTGCGCCTCGCCTGTCCAGCGCTGCCGGAGCCTTCCTCCTCTCCAGCGCTGCCGGAGTCTCCCGCCTGTCCAGTGCTGCCTTAGCCTTCCTCCTCTCCAGCGCTGCCGGAGTCTCCCGCCTCTCCGGCGCTGCTAGAGCCTTCCTCCTCTCCAGCGCAGCCGGAGTCTTCCGTTCGGCGCTGCCAGAGCTCCCGCCCCTCAGTCTAGAGCCCCTCATTCCAGAGGCGCCAGAGCTACTCAGTCCAGCGCTGCCAGAGCCTTCCTCTCCAGCGTTGCCGGGTGCAGTGGCATGTGCCTGTAATCCAAGTCACTGGAAGGCTGAGGTTGGTGGATCAAGTGAGCTGAGGAGCTCTGGGCTGCAGCACGCTATGTCAAACGGGTGTCCACGCTAAGTTCGGTATCGATATGTTGTTCCTGTCTCTGTGTTTGCACCAGATAGGGCTGTTTTGTTTTTTTCACATTTCTTATTTGTTAGTCTATTCATGTATAGTTTCTTTATTAAAGAACCGTGAATAATAACCACGCTGCGTTTTGGTCTGCCTCTCCTTCGACTCAAGAAAACCGTTACACATTCCTAAAGAAAAAAGAAAAAGAGGGCAAAAATGGTATATTTGTTCGTCGACATAATCTTGTTAGGAGGCCGCCTCGCCTGCCTCTTTTTCACCACCACCACTTCCTCTTAGGATGGATTAGGGCCTGGTCCGGTGTAAAGCAGGACGCCCAGAGCTGCTGACTAGTTCAACCAAATCGAGGTTAGTGGTTTTCTGATGTCCAGAAGCTGTTATTGTTAATAGGAAAATATGGTGGAGACATGATGTACAAAAAAAGTTAAGATCAACATAAAAAACAACTACACTAAATAGCAGAATTGGTCAGTAAAACGGCCGCTGTAGTGTCATCTTCTTCTAGATGATTCTGAGTTTGGGCATGTAAAGTTTTAATGTACAAACTTTTTTCTGAGATACATACTTTTTAATTTCCCGAACCCACTTCCTTGTTTAGCCCATTACTTGCTCTGATCGCTCTTTGAAATCCACAAAGAGTTGGAGGTTCTAGAAGATGGTGATGGACTGAGAGATCAGCCAATAAACAACAACATCTGTTTTTGCCGCTCCTGCCATAGACTGCCATTCAAGTTCTGTTCTGACGGTCTCTGAAACCAGACGTTTTAACAGAGAGAGAGACAGCAGAGGTGTGTTCAGTACGCTTGAACGTTTCCTACGCCTTTGAATGGTTTGCAACAACACGTTTCCACAGAATGTTCCTGTACAACCCAACCAACCACTTTTTTAAACTGGTCGTTCAGTAAAGCACCGTTTGCGTTCAATTGAACATTCCAGTATGTAAAAACATACTGAATGCATCCCTTAAAAACAACATTTATGGCTCATTTTACTTGAATACCCCTCGTAAAATTGACTGCTATGGACCATCATGTAGTGTTAAACTACTTGTTATCTCTCTCCTCTCCTCCAGATGTTGGACATGTTCTTCTTCATGTTCCTGCTGAGTATCTGGGTGGTAGCATACGGCGTTGCTAAGCAGGGCATCCTCATCCACAATGAGGACAGACTGGACTGGATCGTCCGGGGCGTCATCTACGAACCATACCTTATCATCTTCGGGAATATGCCCTCTAACATCGACAGTAAGTCAACTGATCAATCAATTAATCAATCAAATATATTTATATCCTTCTTACATCAGCTGATGTCACAAAGTGCAGTACAGAAACCCAGCCTAAAACCCCAAACAGCAAGCAATGCAAATGTAGAAGCACGATCAAATTATGTGCGAGATGAATAGCAACCGTCCTATCGTCTATGCAGCTGTCTTTCTATTTTAAAATGTCTTTCTATTTTTTATGTTTTTCTATTTGTGCTCCTGTTTGAGTAGCCTGGTCCAGATGTGTTTGTGCTCCTGTTTGAGTAGCCTGGTCCAGATGTGTTTGTGCTCCTGTTTGAGTAGCCTGGTCCAGGTGTATTTGTGCTCCTGTTTGAGTAGCCTGGTCCAGGTGTGTTTCTGCTCCTGTTTGAGTAGCCTGGTCCAGATGTGTGTGTGCTCCTGTTTGAGTAGCCTGGTCCAGGTGTATTTGTGCTCCTGTTTGAGTAGCCTGGTCCAGGTGTATTTGTGCTGCTGTTTGAGTAGCCTGGTCCAGGTGTATTTGTGCTCCTGTTTGAGTAGCCTGGTCCAGGTGTATTTGTGCTCCTGTTTGAGTAGCCTGGTCCAGGTGTATTTGTGCTCCTGTTTGAGTAGCCTGGTCCAGGTGTGTGTGTGCTCCTGTTTGAGTAGCCTGGTCCAGGTGTATTTGTGCTCCTGTTTGAGTAGCCTTGTCCAGGTGTATTTGTGCTCCTGTTTGAGTAGCCTGGTCCAGATGTGTTTGTGCTCCTGTTTGAGTAGCCTGGTCCAGGTGTATTTGTGCTCCTGTTTGAGTAGCCTGGTCCAGGTGTATTTGTGCTCCTGTTTGAGTAGCCTGGTCCAGGTGTATTTGTGCTCCTGTTTGAGTAGCCTGGTCCAGGTGTGTGTGTGCTCCTGTTTGAGTAGCCTGGTCCAGGTGTATTTGTGCTCCTGTTTGAGTAGCCTGGTCCATGTGTATTTGTGCTCCTGTTTGAGTTGCCTGGTCCAGATGTGTTTGTGCTCCTGTTTGAGTAGCCTGGTCCAGGTGTATTTGTGCTCCTGTTTGAGTTGCCTGGTCCAGGTGTATTTGTGCTCCTGTTTGAGTAGCCTGGTCCAGGTGTGTGTGTGCTCCTGTTTGAGTAGCCTGGTCCAGGTGTATTTGTGCTCCTGTTTGAGTAGCCTGGTCCAGGTGTGTGTGTGTGCTCCTGTTTGAGTAGCCTGGTCCAGGTGTATTTGTGCTCCTGTTTGAGTTGCCTGGTCCAGGTGGGTTTGTGCTCCTGTTTGAGTAGCCTGGTCCAGGTGTGTGTGTGTGCTCCTGTTTGAGTAGCCTGGTCCAGATGTGTGTGTGTGTGCTCCTGTTTGAGTAGCCTGGTCCAGGTGTGTGTGTGTGCTCCTGTTTGAGTAGCCTGGTCCAGGTGTATTTGTGCTCCTGTTTGAGTTGCCTGGTCCAGGTGGGTTTGTGCTCCTGTTTGACTAGCCTGGTCCAGGTGTGTGTGTGTGCTCCTGTTTGAGTAGCCTGGTCCAGATGTGTGTGTGTGCTCCTGTTTGAGTAGCCTGGTACAGGTGTATTTGTGCTTCTGTTTGAGTTGCCTGGTCCAGGTGTGTTTGTGCTCCTGTTTGAGTATCCTGGTCCAGGTGTGTGTGTGCTCCTGTTTGAGTAGCCTGGTCCAGGTGTGTTTGTGCTCCTGTTTGAGTAGCCTGGTCCAGGTGTGTGTGTGCTCCTGTTTGAGTAGCCTGGTCCAGGTGTGTGTGTGCTCCTGTTTGAGTAGCCTGGTCCAGGTGTATTTGTGCTCCTGTTTGAGTAGCCTGGTCCAGGTGTGTGTGTGTGCTCCTGTTTGAGTAGCCTGGTCCAGGTGTATTTGTGCTCCTGTTTGAGTAGCCTGGTCCAGGTGTGTGTGTGCTCCTGTTTGAGTAGCCTGGTCCAGGTGTATTTGTGCTCCTGTTTGAGTAGCCTGGTCCAGGTGTATTTGTGCTCCTGTTTGAGTAGCCTGGTCCAGGTGTGTGTGTGCTCCTGTTTGAGTAGCCTGGTCCAGGTGTATTTGTGCTCCTGTTTGAGTAGCCTGGTCCAGGTGTGTTTGTGCTCCTGTTTGAGTAGCCTGGTCCAGGTGTGTTTGTGCTCCTGTTTGAGTAGCCTGGTCCAGGTGTGTGTGTGTGCTCCTGTTTGAGTAGCCTGGTCCAGGTGTGTGTGTGTGCTCCTGTTTGAGTAGCCTGGTCCAGATGTGTGTGTGTGCTCCTGTTTGAGTAGCCTGGTACAGGTGTATTTGTGCTTCTGTTTGAGTTGCCTGGTCCACGTGTGTTTGTGCTCCTGTTTGAGTAGCCTGGTCCAGGTGTGTGTGTGCTCCTGTTTGAGTAGCCTGGTCCAGGTGTGTGTGTGCTCCTGTTTGAGTAGCCTGGTCCAGGTGTATTTGTGCTCCTGTTTGAGTAGCCTGGTCCAGATGTGTGTGTGTGCTCCTGTTTGAGTAGCCTGGTCCAGGTGTGTGTGTGTGCTCCTGTTTGAGTAGCCTGGTCCAGGTGTATTTGTGCTCCTGTTTGAGTAGCCTGGTCCAGGTGTATTTGTGCTCCTGTTTGAGTTGCCTGGTCCAGGTGTGTTTGTGCTCCTGTTTGAGTAGCCTGGTCCAGGTGTGTGTGTGTGCTCCTGTTTGAGTAGCCTGGTCCAGGTGTATTTGTGCTCCTGTTTGAGTAGCCTGGTCCAGATGTGTTTGTGCTCCTGTTTGAGTAGCCTGGTCCAGATGTGTGTGTGTGTGCTCCTGTTTGAGTAGCCTGGTCCAGATGTGTGTGTGTGTGCTCCTGTTTGAGTAGCCTGGTCCAGGTGTGTGTGTGTGCTCCTGTTTGAGTAGCCTGGTCCAGGTGTATTTGTGCTCCTGTTTGAGTAGCCTGGTCCAGGTGTATTTGTGCTCCTGTTTGAGTAGCCTGGTCCAGGTGTGTGTGTGCTCCTGTTTGAGTAGCCTGGTCCAGATGTGTTTGTGCTCCTGTTTGAGTAGCCTGGTCCAGATGTGTTTGTGCTCCTGTTTGAGTAGCCTGGTCCAGGTGTGTTTGTGCTCCTGTTTGAGTTGCCTGGTCCAGGTGTATTTGTGCTCCTGTTTGAGTAGCCTGGTCCAGGTGTGTGTGTGCTCCTGTTTGAGTAGCCTGGTCCAGGTGTATTTGTGCTCCTGTTTGAGTAGCCTGGACCAGATGTGTTTGTGCTCCTGTTTGAGTAGCCTGGTCCAGGTGTATTTGTGCTCCTGTTTGAGTAGCCTGGTCCAGATGTGTGTGTGTGCTCCTGTTTGAGTTGCCTGGTCCAGGTGTATTTGTGCTCCTGTTTGAGTAGCCTGGTCCAGGTGGGTTTGTGCTCCTGTTTGAGTAGCCTGGTCCAGGTGTATTTGTGCTCCTGTTTGAGTAGCCTGGTCCAGATGTGTGTGTGCTCCTGTTTGAGTAGCCTGGTCCAGATGTGTTTGTGCTCCTGTTTGAGTTGCCTGGTCCAGGTGGGTTTGTGCTCCTGTTTGAGTAGCCTGGTCCAGGTGTATTTGTGCTCCTGTTTGAGTAGCCTGGTCCAGGTGGGTTTGTGCTCCTGTTTGAGTAGCCTGGTCCAGGTGTATTTGTGCTCCTGTTTGAGTAGCCTGGTCCAGATGTGTTTGTGCTCCTGTTTGAGTAGCCTGGTCCAGGTGTATTTGTGCTCCTGTTTGAGTAGCCTGGTCCAGGTGTGTGTGTGCTCCTGTTTGAGTAGCCTGGTCCAGATGTTTGTGCTCTTGCCAACTCCATTGCCAAACATGACAATTCCATAAGAAGTTGGACGTAGAACTCAGTGGTTTCTCCATGCAGCGGCGCGATTGGATAAAGGAGGCCTCGGGCAAGTCCAAAGGGGGAGGGGTGTGCCTCTTCATAAACAACATCTGGTGCCCTGCTTCCAGTGTGAAAGAAATCTGGAGCTTTTGCCTGTAGACTCTTTTATCTACCAAGAATGTTCTCATCTGTAATTATCACAGCTGTCTACATCTCTCCACAAGCCAACACCACTTTGGCTTACAAACAAGAAACCTCTCACCCAGAGGCAGCATTTCTGGTGGGCGGAGACTTAAAACCATTCTACCTCATTTTTACTAACGTCTCCTGCAACACTAGACCACTTTTATTCTACCCACAGAATTGCATACAAGGCCTTCCCTCCTCCCTTCGGCAAATCTGACCATGATTCCATTCTCCTGCTTCCTGTTTACCAAGCTCAAACAGGAGGAATCAGCTCAATCCGATGAAGCAGACGCGAGTCTACAAGACTGATTTGCTAGTACAGACTGGAATATGTTCTGGGATTGGTCTGATAGCATTGAGGTGTTTACAACATCAGTCACAGGCTTCATCAATAAGTGCATAGATGATGTTGTCCCCACAGTGACTATAACAACGTATTTATACCAAAAACCATAGATTACAGGCAATATCACACTGGACTGAAGGCTACCGCTTACAAGGACGGAAACATGGACATGGACACATGCAAGAAAGCTGAGACATCAAACATGCAGAAGGATAATACAGGAGGAAGGTGGAATCCAATTACACCGGCTCCGACGCTTGTAGATGATATTGGATTATAAAGGGAAACCCAGCCGTGAGTTGCCCAGCGATGCAGAACTCCCAAACTAGCCAAGTGCCTTTTATGCTCGCTTCATGGAATATAACACTGTGCCTTGTGTGAAAGCCCCTGTTTTTTTCCATAGGGCTGTATGATGGGGCGGCAGGGTATCCTAGTGGTTAGAGTAACCGGAAGGTTGCAAGTTCATATCCCCGAGCTGACAAGGTACAAATCTGTCGTTCTGCCCCTGAACAGGCAGTTAACCCACTGTTCCTAGGCCGTCATTGAAAATAAGAATTTGTTCTTTAACTGACTTGCCTGGTTAAATAAAGGTAAAATTAAAAAATGATCTCCATCCCAAAACGTTTAGAGTCTACTAACTTGTTGGATGCATTTGCTGTTTGTTTTGGTCTCAGATTATTTTGTGCCCAATGGAAATCAATGGTAAATAACACTTCTACATTAATGTGGATGCTACCATGATTATCCTTTACGGGGTAGGTGTTCCCCCCGCGGGACGGTTGAGCTGATATAGGCTAATGTGGACCAGGCTACTCAAGTAACTAGAACATTTCCTAGGACATAGACATATCTGATATGGGCAGAAATGATGAGAGTTTAGCATGTCTTGGGGGTACGATATAAAATGCTAACCTCCCCTGTTATTGTAATGGTGAGAGGTTAGCATGTCTTGGGGTTATGATATCAATGCTAACCTCCCCTCTTATTGTAATGATGAGAAGTTAGCGTGTCTTGAGGGTATGATATAAAATGCTAACTTCCCCTGTTATTGTAATGGTGAGAGTTTAGCATGCCTTCGGGGTATGATATTTGTACACCTGTAACTTTCTGGTGACAAATAAAAGTTGATTTGATTTGAGGAGAGACAAAACAGACTGACACACTTGATGTTGATCGATGTAATTGATCCATGTTGGGTCCTCTATCTGCTTCAGATGCCCTGTTTGACATCAAGGCCTGCAGTGTAAATGGTACAGAGTCTCAAAAGCCTAAATGTCCTATTCTTAACGAGGACAAGATGCCTGCCTTCCCTGAGTGGCTGACTATAATCCTACTGTGTGTCTACCTGCTGTTTGCCAACATACTGCTGCTCAACCTGCTCATAGCAATCTTCAAGTAGGTTCCAATCATCAATCAATCAATCAAACGATCAATCAATCCATCCATCCAGCTACTCATCCACCCACCCAGCCAGCCAGCCATCCATCCATCCATGTATCCATCCATGTATCCATCCATGTATCCATCCATCCATCCATCCATCCATCCATCCATGTATCCAGCCAGCCAGCCAGCCAGCCAGCCAGCCAGCCAGCCAGCCAGCCAGCCAGCCAGCCAGCCAGCCAGCCAGCCAGCCAGCCAGCCAGCCAGCCAGCCAGCCAGCCAGGTAGCCAGCCAGCCAGCCATCCATCCATGTATCCATCCATGTATCCATCCATGTATCCATCCAGCCATCAATCCATCCATCCATCCATCCATCCAGCCATCAATCCATCCATCCAGCCATGTATCCATTCCTCCATCCATCCATTCCCCCATCCATCCACCCACCCACCCACCCACCAAACCCATTTCTCTATCCATCCATTCCTCCATTCCTCCATCCATCCATCCATCCATCCCTGCATCCCTTCCTCCATCCATGTATCCAGCCATCAATCCATCCATCCAGCCATCAATCCATCCATCCAGCCATGTATCCATTCCTCCATCCATCCATTCCCCCATCCATCCACCCACCCACCCACCCACCAAACCCATTTCTCTATCCATCCATGTATCCATCCATCCATCCATCCATCCATCCATCCATGTATCCAGCCAGCCAGCCAGCCAGCCAGACAGCCAGCCAGCCAGCCAGCCAGCCAGCCAGCCAGCCAGGTAGCCAGCCAGCCAGCCATCCATCCATGTATCCATCCATGTATCCATCCATGTATCCATCCAGCCATCAATCCATCCATCCATCCATCCATCCATCCATCCAGCCATCAATCCATCCATCCAGCCATCAATCCATCCATCCAGCCATGTATCCATTCCTCCATCCATCCATTCCCCCATCCATCCACCCACCCACCCACCCACCCACCAAACCCACCCACCCACCCACCGACCCATTTCTCTATCCATCCATTCCTCCATTCCTCCATCCATCCATCCATCCTTCCCTGCATCCCTTCCTCCATCCACCCTTTCCTCCATCCATCCATCCACCATCCATCCATCCATCCATCCTTTCAATAATCAATCTCTGCACTTTCTATCATCTTTCTATCATATTGTCTGTGTTTCACTCTTCTTCTTTTCTTCCTCTTCCCCTTCCTCTCCACCCTCCAGCTATACTTTCCAGGAGGTTCAGGATAACACAGACACCATCTGGAAATTCCAGCGGTATGAACTGATCAAGGAGTACCACAGCCGACCCGCTGCCCCCCCTCCACTCATCCTCCTCTCCCACATCTTCCTCTTCATCAGACGCATAGTGCTGCAGAGACCCCCCAATAGTTACAGAGCCTTCAGTGAGTCCTGAAATATATAAAATCCAAATGAAGCCTAGTCCTGGACTAAAAGTCACTTTCAAGACAAGGCTTCGTCTGTGTCCAGGAAACCTGCCTTCAAACTGTTAAGCTGGTTAGCTCTTTCTTCTGTCCTAAATATATTATACAGTCTATTCTATTTCATATGGTCTCTCCTCTCCTCCTCTCTCCTTTTCACTCCCCTCATCTCTCCTCTTCCCTCTCCTCTTCATTCTCCTCCTCTCCTCTCCACTCTCCTCCTCTCTCCTCTTCACTCTCCTCTCTTCCTCTCATTATCACTCTCCTCCTCTCTCCTCTCCTCTCCACACACCTCCTCTCCTCTCCACTCTCTTCTGCACCCTCTCCTCTCCACTCTCCTATTCACTCACCTCCTCTCCACTATACTCATCTCCTCTCGTCTCTCCTCCTCTCCACTGTTTTTTCCACTCTCCTCTTCACTCTCCCACTCTCCACTCTCCTTGTCTCCCCCTCTCCACTCTCCTCCTTTCCTCTCTCATCTCCTCCTCTCCTCCACTCTCATCTCCCCTCTACTCTCCTCTCCACTCTC
Organism: Oncorhynchus mykiss; assembly: GCF_057628025.1. NCBI lineage: Eukaryota > Metazoa > Chordata > Actinopteri > Salmoniformes > Salmonidae > Oncorhynchus > Oncorhynchus mykiss. The sequence goes on from NC_143043.1 coordinate 58,285,494, forward strand.
CTCCTCTCCACTCTCTCCTCCTCTCATCTCTCCTCTCCACTCTCTCCTCTCCACTCTCTCCTCTCCACTCTCCTTCTCTCCTCCTCTCCTCTGTTCTTCCCACTCTCCTCTCTCATCACCACTCTCCTGCTCTCCTCACTCCTCTCCACTCTCCTACTCTCCACTCTCATCATCACACACCTCCTCTCCTCTCCACTCTCCTCCTATCCTCTCCACCATTCTCCTTTCCTCTCCTATCCACTCTCCTCCTCTTCTCACTCCTCTCCACTATCTTCTCCACTCTCCTCCTCTCCTCTCTTTTCTACTCCTCTCCACTCTCCTCCTATCCTCTCCACTCTCCTCCTCTCCTCACTCCTCTCTCCTCTCCTCTTTGTGACTCTCCTCTCCACACACCTTCTCTCCTCTCCTCTTGACTCTCCTCTTGACTCTCCTCTCCACACACCTCCTCTCCACTCCACTCTCCTCCTATCCTCTCCACCATTCTCCTTTCCTCTCCTATCCACTCTCCTCCTCTTCTCACTCCTCTCCACTATCTTCTCCACTCTCCTCCTCTCCTCTCTTTTCTACTCCTCTCCACTCTCCTCCTATCCTCTCCACTCTCCTCCTCTCCTCACTCCTCTCCCCTCTCCTCTTTGTGACTCTCCTCTCCACACACCTTCTCTCCTCTCCTCTTGACTCTCCTCTCCACACACCTTCTCTCCTCTCCTCTTGACTCTCCTCTTGACTCTCCTCTCCACACACCTCCTCTCCTCTCCACTCTCCTCCTATCCTCTCCACCATTCTCCTTTCCTCTCCTATCCACTCTCCTCCTCTTCTCACTCCTCTCCACTATCTTCTCCACTCTCCTCCTCTCCTCTCTTTTCTACTCCTCTCCACTCTCCTCCTATCCTCTCCACTCTCCTCCTCTCCTCACTCCTCTCCCCTCTCCTCTTTGTGACTCTCCTCTCCACACACCTTCTCTCCTCTCCTCTTGACTCTCCTCTTGACTCTCCTCTCCACACACCTTCTCTCCTCTCCTCTTGACTCTCCTCTCTCCTCATCTCCACTCTTCTCCCTTCTTCTCCACTCTCTTCCTTTCCTTTCTTCTCTCCTCTCCACTCTCCTCCTCTCTTTTCCAGAGGAGAGGCTGCCTGAGGTGGAGGAGGAAGAGTTATTATCGTGGGAATCCTTTATGAAGGATAACTACCTTCTCTCCTGCAGACAGCAGCAGAGCCAGAGCATGGAGCAACGTACCACAGACACCGCTGACAAGTAACTTATTGCTCTGTTTTTATGAAGTGTCTTTTCTGCAATACATGACCAACCTGGGTACTACTCTGTTCCAACTGCAGCCCAACTGGTCTTGTCTGGCCTGTTGAATGCGCAAACAGCCTGACACGTAGGGTTGAAAATGAGGACTTCTCCAGTGATTCTGTCCCCCCCCACCCCCCAGGGTTAGGATCTATGTGATTCAGTGTCGTCGTCCCCCACTCCCCAGGGTTAGGATCTGTGTGATTCAGTGTCCCCCCCAGGGTTAGAATATGTGTGATTCAGTGTCCCCCCCCAGGGTTAGGATCTGTGTGATTCAGTGTCCCCCCCAGGGTTAGGATCTGTGTGATTCAGTGTCCCCCCAGGGTTAGGATCTGTGTGATTCAGTGTCTCCCCAGGGTTAGGGTCTGTGTGGTTCTGTGTCCCCCCCCACCCCCCAGGGTTAGGATCTATGTGATTTAGCGTCCCCCCCAGGGTTAGGATCTGTGTGATTCAGAGTCTCCCCCAGGGTTAGGATCTGTGTGATTCAGTGTCTCCCCCAGGGTTAGGGTTTGTGTGATTCTGTGTCCCCCCCACCCCCCAGGGTTAGGATCTATGTGATTTAGTGTCTCCCCCAGGGTTAGGATCTGTGTGATTCAGTGTCTCTCCCAGGGTTAGGGTCTGTGTGATTCTGGGACCCCCACACCCCCCAGGGTTAGGATCTATGTGATTTAGTGTCCCCCCCAGCGTCAGGATCTATGTGATTTAGTTTCCCCCCCATGGTTAGAATCTGTGTGATTCAGTGTCTCCCCCAGGGTTAGGGTCTGTGTGATTCAGTGCCCCCCCCAGGGTTAGGGTCTGTGTTATTCTGTTCAACCTCTCTTTCGTATCGTCCAAGATCCCTAAAGATTGGAAAGCTGCCGCAGTCATCCCCCTCTTCAAAGGGGGAGACACTCTAGACCCAAACTGCTACAGACCTATATCTATCCTACCCTGTCTTTCTAAGGTCTTTGAAAGCCAAGTTAATAAACAGATCACTGACCATTTCGAATCCCACCGTACCTTCTCCGCTGTGCAATCCGGTTTCCGAGCCTGTCACGGGTGCACCCACTGGCTCCAGGTCATCTATAAGTCGATGCTAGGTAAAGCTCCGCCTTATCTCAGTTCACTGGTCACGATGGCAACACCCACCCGTAGCACACGTTCCAGCAGGTATATCTCACTGATCATCCCCAAAGCCAACACCTCATTTGGCCGCCTTTCCTTCCAGTTCTCTGCTGCCAGTGACTGGAACGAATTGCAAAAATCGCTAATGTTAGAGACTTTTATTTCCCTCACCAACTTTAAACATCAGCTATCTAAGCAGCTAACCGATCGCTGCAGCTGTACATAGTTCACCTGTAAATAGCCCATCCAATCTACCTACCTCATCCCCATACTGTTTTTATTGATTTACTTTTCTGCTCTTTTGCACACCAGTATCTCTACCTGCACATGTTCATCTGATCATTTATCACTCCAGTGTTAATCTGCTAAATTGTAATTATTCGCTCCTATCGCCTATTTATTGCCTCCCTCCTCATTCCTTTTGCACACAATGTATATAGACTTTCTTTTCTCTACTGTGTCATTGACTTGTTTATTGTGTTATTGGCTTGTTTATTGTTTATTCCATGTGTAACTCTGTGTTGTTGTTTTTTGTCGCACTGCTTTGCTTTATCTTGGCCAGGTCACAGTTGTAAATGAGAACTTGCTCTCAACTGGCCTACCAGGTTAAATAAAGGTGAAATAAATCAATTTAAAAAATCAGTGTCCCCCCAGGGTTAGGATCTGTGTGATTCAGTGTCTTCGTCCTCAGGGTTAGGATCTGTGTGATTCAGTGTCTTCGTCCCCAGGGTTAGGATCTGTGTTATTAATTGTCACCCCTCAGGGTTAGGATCTGTGTGATTCAGTGTCTTCGTCCCCAGGGTTAGGATCTGTGCGATTAATTGTCACCCCTCAGGGTTAGGATCTGTGTGATTCAGTGTCTTCGTCCTCAGGGTTAGGATCTGTGTGATTCAAGGTCTTCGTCCCCAGGGTTAGGATCTGTGTGATTCATTGTCACCCCTCAGGGTTAGGATCTGTGTGATTCAATGTCTTCGTCCACAGGGTTAGGATCTGTGTGATTCGGTGTCTTCGTCCCCAGGGTTAGGATCTGTGTGATTCGGTGTCTTCATCCCCAGGGTTAGGATCTGTGTGATTCAGTGTCTTCGTCCCCGGGGTTAGGATCTGTGTGATTCAGTGTCTTCGTCCCTAGGGTTAGGATCTGTATGATTCAGTGTCTTCGTCCCCAGGGTTAGGATCTGTGTGATTCAGTGTGTGTGTGTGTCCCTGGGTTAGGATCTGTGTGATTCAGTGTTATCGTCCCGAGGGTTAGGATCTGTGTGATTCAGTGTTATCGTCCCGAGGGTTAGGATCTGTGTGATTCAGTGTCTTCGTCCTCAGTGTTAGGATCTGTGTGATTCAGTGTCTTCGTCCCCAGGGTTAGGATCTGTGTGATTCAGTGTCTTCGTCCCCAGGGTTTGCACCATAACAGAGCTGCTACAGAGGGAGGAGGCCACAGGGTCGGTTGCTTTAGTGAATAGATTGACCAGACTGGAGGAGCAGGTATTGACCCCCACATCACTTTACCCATCACTCTGACTTACTGTGTTTATAACGGTTTAAACACATTCAGGACTATTGTTATCACTTCTCCAGGTCTCCCAGTCAGCCAGAGCTCTCCAGTGGATCATGGACACCCTCAAAGCTCAGGGTCTACACTCTAAAGAGGAGGCTCCACAGCTGGGTGAGGTCCTGATTTCTGGAGTAGAACATTATTCCCCTTCTCACTGGACTCTGTTTCCGTATATACAGTAAATACTGTAGATAGATAGCTGTATTTACATGTTGTCCTATGTGTAATCTATCTAGCCTCACCTGGTAAGCTGAAGAGGTCTGAAAGTGAACCCAATGAACCCCATAGACAGGAGAAGACAGAGAGAGAGAAGACATTTTACCATGTCAACGCCCGGCGTCTGGACTACCCTGACAGTACCATCCCTCGCTTCCCTGTTCTTGAGGAGAAGGTGCCCTGGGAGGTGCCTGACTAATATTATAACTCCTAGAGCAAAAGGTGCCCTGGGAGGTGCCTGACTTAAATTACCTAATAGGAGAAGGTGCCCTGGGAGGTGCCTGACTAATATTATTACTCCTAGAGGAGAACGTTCCCTTGGAGGTTCCTGACTAATATTATAACTCCTAGAGGAGAAGGTGCCCTGGGAGGTGCCTGACTAATAGTATTACTCCTAGAGGAGAAGGTTCCCTTGGAGGTTCCTGACTAATATTATAACTCCTAGAGGAGAAGGTACCCTGGGAGGTGCCTGACTAATATTATAACTCCTAGAGGAGAAGGTGCCCTGGGAGGTGCCTGACTAATATTACCTATATACTTATTATGTTACCTCACAGTAGAGTTACTAAGGCTGTGTTTGAAATCGCACCCTGTTCCTATAGTTCACTTCTTTTGACCAGAGCACATATGGCACTGTACAGGAATATGAGCTATTTCAGACACAGCTGAGTTACTGCAGTTGAACATATCATTCTAATGATATTGTTATGTGTTTATAATGGTTTCAGTAAATACATCTCCTCTGTTCCAGGTTGACTTCATCCTTTACAATCCTCCTGTTCTGAATGGAGACAGCCAGGATCAGACAGATGGGTGAGTTGTTTGGGCCAGGATCAGACAGATGGGTGAGTTGTTTGGGCCAGGATCAGACAGATGGGTGAGTTGTTTGGGTCAGGATCAGACAGATGGGTGAGTTGTTTGGGTCAGGATCAGACAGATGGGTGAGTTGTTTGGGTCAGGAGCAGATAGATGAGGAATCCACAGTGTAATTCTTCCTCTGGGACCACATTACATTATTTGTGTCTTTTGTATCCCACTCTGCTTTCCGCCCTCAGATCAGAACCTGATTCTGTAAAGCGTTACAGGTATGAAGACATAACACGTAGAAACAGCTTATAACCATCTTTTAATCAATGTGTTTTGTTGCCTAATATCAGTCATATCTAACGTGTGTAGAAACCCAGGAGGCAGGACAGGCATGAAAGGAAGAGGAGCACTGACCTGTCTGGGTCCAAACCTGATCCTGGACCCTGTCCTCACACGGTACGAGGCTCCACAGATAGATAACAGCTTATCATGCATTCCAAATGGCACCCTTTTCCCTAAATGGTGCACTACATTTAACTAGAGCCCTATGGGCCCTGGTCAATAGTAGTGCACTACATTTAACTAGAGCCCTATGGGCCCTGGTCAATAGTAGTGTACTACATTTAACTAGAGCCCTATGGGCCCTGGTCAATAGTAGTGCACTACATTTAACTAGAGCCCTATGGGCCCTGGTCAATAGTAGTGCACTACATTTAACTAGAGCCCTATGGGCCCTGGTCAATAGTAGTGCACTACATTTAACTAGAGCCTTATGGGCCCTGGTCAATAGTGGTGCACTACATTTATCTAGAGCCCTATGGGCCCTGGTCAATAGAAGTGCACTACATTTAACTAGAGCCCTATGGGCCCTGGTCAATAGTAGTGCATGTAGCTGATGGATAGTGTGTGGATGGATAGAGTGTTGTTTCAGTGTGTTGTTGATCTACTGAGAGCTCTGCTTTAATAGTTTATAATATTATAATAACCTGTTGTTGTTGATCTACTGAGAGCTCTGCTTTAATAGTTTATAATATTATAATAACCTGTTGTTGTTGATCTACTGAGAGCTCTGCTTTAATAGTTTATAATATTATAATAACCTGTTGTTGTTGATCTACTGAGAGCTCTGCTTTAATAGTTTATAATATTATAATAACCTGTTGTTGTTGATCTACTGAGAGCTCTGCTTTAATAGTTTATAATATTATAATAACCTTTTGTTGATGATCTACAGGTGGAGAGACAGTGGGAGATCTGCTCTGGAGTTCCTGGCGGTCTGGGACCAGGAGGATGGGCTCTGGACACTACCTGGGGTGAGTACAGAATGGACAGAATGTACAGTATGTGGACTCTTGTGTGCTTTGATAAATATCCTTTTACCTAGTCGACAAATAATGAAATAATCATCTTTATGCTCTATTTGAGGATGCTTGGAGATCGAGGTTCTATGACATGAACTTAAATCCGAGAGTGTTGATTCCTACTGACAAACTCTTCTGTTTCCTTCAAGGGTCCTGTCCAATCAGACGAGCCCCTGCCAGACAGATTACTGAGGATTATGGGACAGAAGATCTATGACAGGATAAAAACTAACGTGGTAGAGGTAACCAAGGTACACCTGACTGGCTCCTCAAGCTTAATAAAAGCCCTATAGCTACTGTCAGTGGTAGTTGTGGTACCATGAAACATGACCACAGATTCTACTGTATACTACAAGCACCAAACCGTTAATGTAATAAATATATTACTTTACAATGACAGTCTCTCATGTTACTATTCTAGTTAGTAGCTGTGCTAGTCAAATCAAATTCAAACAAGTCCAAGTGTATTTGTCATGTGCACAGGATACAGCAGGTGGATACAACACGGTGGAATGCACTAACACTGAGGGCTCTATTCAATCAATCTATTACAGCACTAAAACTGAGGGCTCTATTCAATCAATCTATTACAGCACTAAAACTGAGGGCTCTATTCAATCAATCTATTACAGCACTAAAACTGAGGGCTCTATTCAATCAATCTATTACAGAACTAACACTGAGTGCTCTATTCAATCTGTATTGCTGAAGCGTTTCCGCCTTAGAAATGAAAAGGTCATTTCAGAATGAGCTGACAAATGCAGCATTTACCGTGAATGCAGTCTCCGCTAACGTGGGAATAATGCCTTTAAAAGCTGTAATGACTATAACCAGCGATCTGATTGAATCCTGGCCTAAGTCAGAAAACAGCGAAAACACTATATACTGGTCAATACCAGTGCAGGGATACTGGTGATAGCTGAGGTCAGTTGCTGTACCTGTGTCCTGCAGGTCCATGAGGGCTACGTAGACGACGTCAGGAACACAGACGATGCCTGGGTAGAAACTACAGTCCTGAACATCCATCTAGACAGGAGAAGTCTACTGATGGCTGATATCAACCGCATGGTGAGAACACACACACGGCACCACTTCCCCTATAACATGCTATATCCTATCCTTCCAGAACACCATACTCCACAACACTTCCCCTATAACATGCTATATCCTATCCTTACAGAACACACACACGGCACCACTTCCCCTATAACGTGCTATATCCTATCCTTACAGAACACACACACGGCACCACTCCCCTATAACATGCTATATCCTATCTTTACAGAACACACACACGACACCACTTCCCCTTTAACATGCTATATCCTATCCTTACAGAACACACACACGACACCACTTCCCCTTTAACATGCTATATCCTATCCTGACAGAACACCATATTCCACAACACTTCCCCTATAACATGCTATATCCTATCCTTACAGAACACCAAACTCCAAAACACTTCCCCTAAAACATGATATATCCTATTCTTCCAGAACACACACATGGCACCACTTCCCCTAAAACATGCTATATCCTATCCTTCCAGAACACCATACTCCACAACACATCCCCTACAACATGCTATATCCTATCCTTACTTCCCCTGGTGTTGTGTTAGAGTTAGTAGTCTGGGCTGTGGTGCTGGTCCAGTGGGTGAGAGTTAGTAGTCTGGGCTGTGGTGCTGGTCCAGTGGGTTAGAGTTAGTAGTCTGGGCTGTGGTGCTGTTCCAGTGGGTTAGAGTTAGTAGTCTGGGCTGTGTGGTGCTGGTCCAGTGGGTTAGAGTTAGTAGTCTGGGCTGTGGTGCTTGTCCAGTGGTTTAGAGTTAGTAGTCTGGGCTGTGGAGCTGTTCCAGTGATTTAGAGTTAGTAGTCTGGGCTGTGTGGTGCTGGTCCAGTGGGTTAGAGTTAGTAGTCTGGGCTGTGGTGCTGGTCCAGTGGGTTAGAGTTAGTAGTCTGGGCTGTGTGGTGCTGGTCCAGTGGGTTAGAGTTAGTGGTCTGGGCTGTGTGGTGCTGGTCCAGTGGGTTAGAGTTAGTAGTCTGAGCTGTGGTGCTGGTCCAGTGGGTTAGAGTTAGTAGTCTGGGCTGTGGTGCTGGTGCAGTAGGTTAGAGTTAGTAGTCTGGGCTGTGTGGTGCTGGTCCAGTGGGTTAGAGTTAGAAGTCTGGGCTGTGTGGTGCTGGTCCAGTGGGTTAGAGTTAGTTGTCTGGGCTGTGTGGTGCTGGTCCAGTGGGTTAGAGTTAGTAGTCTGGGCTGTGGTGCTGGTCCAGTGGGTTAGAGTTAGTTGTCTGGGCTGTGGTGCTGGTCCAGTGGGTTAGAGTTATTAGTCTGGGCTGTGGTGCTTGTCCAGTGGTTTAGAGTTAGTAGTCTGGGCTGTGTGGTGCTGATCCAGTGGGTTAGAGTTAGTAATCTGGGCTGTGGAGCTGGTTCAGGGATTTAGAGTTAGTAGTCTGGGCTGTGGAGCTTGTCCAGTGGTTTAGAGTTAGTAGTCTGGGCTGTGTGGTGCGGGTCCAGTGGTTTAGAGTTAGTAGTCTGGGCTGTGTGGTGCGGGTCCAGTGGTTTAGAGTTAGTAGTCTGGGCTGTGTGGTGCTGATCCAGTGGGTTAGAGTTAGTAATCTGGGCTGTGGAGCTGGTTCAGGGATTTAGAGTTAGTAGTCTGGGCTGTGGAGCTTGTCCAGTGGTTTAGAGTTAGTATTCTGGGCTGTGTGGTGCGGGTCCAGTGGTTTAGAGTTAGTAGTCTGGGCTGTGTGGTGCGGGTCCAGTGGTTTAGAGTTAGTAGTCTGGGCTGTGTGGTGCTTGTCCAGTGGTTTAGAGTTAGTAGTCTGGGCTGTGTGGTGCTGGTCCAGTGGGTTAGTACTGTAACGTGTAGTATGAATACTATATGTTTTCTCCCCTCCAGGCTGAGAATACCGTGGGCTGTGTGGAGCTGGTCCGGTGGACGGAGGTGAATAGCAGGACCAGGATGTGTTCTTACCAGAGAGATGCTCTGAGACGGGTGGCCGAGCTGCACCAGAGGACCTTCTAACTTCACAAGAGGACCTTCCAGCTGCATCAGAGGACCTTCTAGCTGCACCAGAGGACCTTCTAGCTGCACCAGAGGACCTTCTAGCTGCACCAGAGGACCTTCTAGCTGCACCAGAGGACCTTTTAGCTAGAAAGAGGACCCACAATGTACTGTTTAGGGTACTGTTGAGATACACTGCACTGTTTAGAGTACTGTTGAGATACACTGTACTGGTTAGAGTACTGTTGAGTTATAATAATGTATGAGACATGTAGGAGGACTATATATAAATCACATTTTATTGGTCACATACACGTGTTTAGCAGATGTTACTGCGGATGTAGCGAACTGTTTGTAAATATGTCTTCCTTCACTGTGAGATACTATATGTATATATTTGATAGGCCTTAATAGTACATATACCGTAATGTAGTGTATACTGTGGAAGTTCAGATTAAAAGAGGACAGAATGTTGTGGTAGATTAATTTCCTGTATTACCAAATGAGGAGAGTTACAAACCACACACCAGTCAGAGTTATACTTAAACTTCACCTTTAATAATACTTACTAAGCTTTTGCAATAGCATTTGACTTTCAACGATTCTCTAATGAAAAGTTGAGAGTGTCAACATAATGGCAACTGAGATCTTTTATAGCAAAGATCCACCCCTCTCAATTACATGACAAACCACTCTTCACAAAGGGCTTTTTATTTTAGAAAGGAGTATCCCATAGCCAGATAGCATTAGCTATAAATTATTGTTCAGTTTGTTCTCTAAGACGAGGTTCTAATCTCGTTCCTGCTACTTCATAGTACAAAAACACCAACTCATCCAATGGCATATATCAATTGTCAACTCTAGATACTCCCATCTCAAGAATCCCCCACTCCTGGACAAGCTCACTGAGGGGAGTGAGCCTCTAGGTCATATACTAGGTCAAGATAAGGGCAACATCAGAGGGGACATACAATGGTTCCAGACACTGCCATACTCCTCCCCCCAATGGGAAAAGGAGAGAGTGACTGGCGTACAGACATTGTGGAGACAATTAATTGGTTCCCCATTAATCACGCCATCCCTTCACATGGTTTAAGAAGAAGAAGACAATGTTCCATTCTGTCCTCCTCCCCTTCTGATATTCTGCATAGCACCAGATGGTTTAACAGATACATTCACATATGAAGACAAGCCTGATCTCTCCCCTCTCTGGGCCCCAAGTGACTGAGCCCTAGCTGAGAAGTGCAACTGCCAACCCTATAGTCCAAAGGGAAACATTCTAATGACAAGTATCTCGAATAAGCATATTATGTAAATAAAACATCTTATTTATGTTACCCAACTAATTCTGATTCATCCACCACAATGTACTGACGTATCAGATATAAGCAAGCAAACTCGATTAGACCAGTTAGCCCATAATGAAAACATATGCACATAGTCAAGGTGGGAATTATGGGGGGCTCAGCGATGTTAACTCCCCTAAATTCTGATGTCAAATGTCAAACTATGGGGAGGGGAATTCTCTAAATAATGCTAATTCAATATTCTCCTATTTCTTTCAAATGCAGTGGTAAATATGTTTTACAGTGGTAAATATGAAAATAAAAGCTTCCAAATGAGAGAAACACCCCGTATTTCTGTGGCATCACGATCCACGCAGTAGTGTTGAATCATTTAAGCTTGACCCCAATATAAATAGTCAACTAGACTACAGCTAGATACCAATATCACTAGACAACTAGTCTACAGCTAGACACCAATATCTCTAGACAACTAGCCCACAGCTAGACACCAATATCACCGGACATCTAGTCTACAGCTAGACACCAATATCTCTAGACAACTAGCCTACAGCTAGACACCAATATCTCTAGACATCTAGCCCACAGCTAGACACCAATATCAATATACAACAAGCCAACAGCTAGACACCAATATCTCTAGACAACTAGCCCACAGCTAGACACCAATATCTCTAGACAACAAGCCAACAGCTAGACACCAATATATCTAGAAGACTAGCCTACAGCTAGACACCAATATCTCTAGACAACTAGCCTATAGCTAGACACCAATATCTCTAGACAACTAGCCCAAAGCTAGACACCAATATCACCAGACAACTAGTCTACAGCTAGACACCAATATCTCTAGACAACTAGCCCACAGCTAGACACCAATATCAATATACAACAAGCCAACAGCTAGACACCAATATCTCTAGACAACTAGCCCACAGCTAGACACCAATATCTCTAGACAACAAGCCAACAGCTAGACACCAATATCACTTGACGACTAGCCTACAGCTAGACACCAATATCTCTAGACAACAAGCCAACAGCTAGACACCAATATCACTTGACGACTAGCCTACAGCTAGACACCAATATCACTAGACAACTAGACACCAATATCACTAGACAACTAGCCAAGAGCTAGACACCAATATCACGAGACAACTAGCCTACAGCTAGACACCAAAATCGCTAGACAACTAGACACCAATATCACTAGACAACTAGCCAAGAGCTAGACACCAATATCACTAGACAACTAGCCAACAGCTAGACACCAATATCACTTGACGACTAGCCTACAGCTAGACACCAATATCACTAGTCAACTAGCCTACAGCTAGACACCAATATCACTAGCCAACTAGCCTACAGCTAGACACCAATATCACTAGACAACTGCCCTACAGCTAGACACCAATATCACTAGACAACTAGCCTACAGCTAGACACCAATATCGCTAGACAACTAGTCTACAGCTAGACACCAATATCACCAGACAACTAGCCTACAGCTAGACACCAATATCACTAGACACCAATATCACTAGACAACTAGACACCAATATCACTAGACAACTAGCCAAGAGCTAGACACCAATATCACGAGTCAATTAGCCTACAGCTAGACACCAAAATCGCTAGACAACTAGACACCAATATCACTAGACAACAAGCCTACAGCTAGACACCAATATTACTAGACAACTAGCCTACAGCTAGACACCATTTTCACTAGACAACTAGTCTACAGCTAGACACCAATATCACCAGACAACTAGCAATACAGCTAGACGCCAATATCTCTAGTCAACTAGCCTACAGCTAGACACCAATATCACTAGACACCAATATCACTAGACAACTAGCCTGCAGCTAGACACCAATATCACTAGACAACTAGACACCAATATCACTAGACACCAATATCACTAGACAACTAGCCCATAGCTAGACACCAATATCACTAGACATCTAGCCGACAGCTAGACATCAATATCACTAGACAACTAGCCCACAGCTAGACACCAATATCACTAGACAACTAGCCCACAGCTAGACACCAATATCACTAGACAACTAGCCAACAGCTAGACACCAATATCACTTGACGACTAGCCTACAGCTAGACACCAATATCACTAGTCAACTAGCCTACAGCTAGACACCAATATCACTAGCCAACTAGCCTACAGCTAGACACCAATATCACTAGACAACTAGCCTACAACTAGACACCAATATCACTAGACAACTAGCCCACAGCTAGACACTGGTCTGTCATAATATAATAGAGACAGTAGATCTAGCTGGTCTGCCAAAATATAATAGAGACAGTAGATCTAGCTGGTCTGTCATAATACAATAGAGACAGTAGATCTAGCTGGTCTGCCTTAATATAATAGAGACAGTAGATCTAGCTGGTCTGTCATAATACAATAGAGATAGTAGATCTAGCTGGTCTGTCATAATATAATAGAGACAGTAGATCTAGCTGGTCTGTCATAATACAATCGAGACAGTAGGTCTAGCTGGTCTTTCATAATATAATAGAGAGAGTAGATCTAGCTGGTCTGTCATAATATAATAGAGACAGTAGATCTAGCTGGTCTTTCATAATACAATCGAGACAGAAGGTCTAGCTGGTCTGTCATAATATAATAGAGACAGTAGATCTAGCTGGTATGTCGTAATATAATAGAGACATAGAGACAGTAGATTTAGCTGGTCTGTCATAATATAATAGAGACATAGAGACATAGATACAGTAGATTTAGCTGGTCTGTCATAATATAATAGAGAAAGTAGATCTAGCTAGTCTGTCATAATACAATCAGGACAGTAGATCTAGCTGGTCTGTCATAATACAATAGAGACAGTAGATCTACCTGGTCTGTCAAAATATAATAGAGACAGTAGATTTAGCTGGTCTGTCACAATACAATCGAGACAGTAGGTCTAGCTGGTCTGTCATAATATAATAGAGACAGTAGATCTAGCTGGTCTGTCATAATATAATAGAGACAGTAGATCTAGCTGGTATGTCATATTATAATAAAGACAGAAGATCTAGCTGGTATGTCATAATATAATAGAGACATAGAGACAGTAGATTTAGCTGGTCTGTCATAATATAATAGAGACAGTAGATCTAGCTGTTCTGCCATAATATAATAGAGACAGTAGATCTAGCTGGTCTGTCATAATACAGTAGAGACAGTAGAGATAGCTGGTCTATCATAATATAATAGAGACATTGAGACAGTAGATCTAGCTGGTATGTCAAAATATAATAGAGACATAGAGAGTAGATTTACCTGGTCTTTCATAATTTAATAGAGACATAGAGACATAGAGACAGTAGATTTAGCTGGTCTGTCATAATATAATAGAGACATAGAGACATAGATACAGTAGATTTAGCTGGTCTGTCATAATATAATAGAGAAAGTAGATCTAGCTGGTCTGTCACAATACAATCAGGACAGTAGATCTAGCTGGTCTGTCATAATACAATAGAGACAGTAGATCAACCTGGTCTGTCAAAATATAATAGAGACTGTAGATTTAACTGGTGTGTCACAATACAATCGAGACAGTAGGTCTAGCTGGTCTGTCATAATATAATAGAGACAGTAGATCTAGCTGGTATGTCATAATATAATAGAGACAGAAGATCTATCGGTATGTCATAATATAATAGAGACATAGAGACAGTAGATCTAGCTGGTATGTCATAATTTAATCGAGACAGTAGATCTAGCTGGTCTGTCATAATATAATAGAGACAGTAGATCTAGCTGGTATGTCATAATATAATAGAGACAAAGAGACAGTAGATTTAGCTGGTCTGTCATAATACAATAGAGACAGTAGATCTAGCTGGTCTGCCATAATATAATAGAGACAGTAGATCTAGCTGGTCTGTCATAATACAATAGAGACAGTAGATCTAGCTGGTCTGTCATAATACAATAGAGACAGTAGATCTAGCTTGTCTGTCATAATACAATAGAGACAGTAGATCTAGCTGGTCTGCCATAAAACAATAGAAACAGTAGATCTAGCTGGTATGTGATAATATAATAGAGACATAGAGACATTAGATCTACCTGGTCTGTCAAAATATAATAGAGACATAGAGAGTAGATCTAGCTGGTCAGTCATAATATAATAGAGACAGTAGATCTAGCTGGTCTGTCATAATACAATAGAGACAGTAGATCTAGCTGGTCTATCATAATATAATAGAGACAGAAGGTCTAGCTGGTATGTCATAATATAATAGAGACAGTAGATCTAGCTGGTCTGTCATAATATAATAGAGACAGTAGATCTAGCTGGTATGTCATAATATAATAGAGACAGTAGATCTAGCTGGTATGTCGTAATATAATAGAGACATAGAGACAGTAGATTTAAGTGGTCTGTCATAATATAATAGAGACAGTAGATCTAGCTGGTCTGCCAAGATATAATAGAGACAGTAGATTCAGCTGGTCTGTCATAATACAATAGAGACAGTAGATCTAGCTGGTCTGTCATAACACAATCGAGACAGTAGGGCTAGCTGGTCTGTCATAATATAATAGAGACAGTAGATCTAGCTGGTCTGTCATAATACAATAGAGACTGTAGATCTAGCTGGTCTGTCATAATACAATCAGGACAGTAGATTTAGCTGGTCTGTCATAATATAATAGAGACAGTAGATCTAGCTGGTCTGTCATAATACAATCGAGACAGTAGATCTAGCTGGTCTGCCATAATATAATAGAGACAGTAGATCTAGCTGGTCTGTCATAATACAATAGAGACAGTAGATCTAGCTGGTCTGTCGTAATATAATAGAGACATAGAGACAGTAGATCTAGCTGGTCTGTCATAATATAATAGAGTCATAGAGACATAGATACAGTCGATTTAGCTGGTCTGTCATAATATAACAGAGAAAGTAGATCTAGCTGGTCTGTCATAATACAATCAGGACAGTAGATCTAACTGGTCTGTCATAATTCAATAGAGACAGTAGATCTACCTGGTCTGTCTAAATATAATAGAGACAGTAGATTTAGCTGGTCTGTCATAATACAATCGAGACAGTAGGTCTAGCTGGTCTGTCATAATATAATAGATACAGTAGATCTAGCTGGTATGTCATAATATAATAGAGACATAGAGACAGTAGATTTAGCTGGTCTGTCATAATATAATAGAGACAGTAGATCTAGCTGGTCTGTCATAATATAATAGATACAGTAGATCTAGCTGGTATGTCATAATATAAAAGAGACATAGATACAGTAGATCTAGCTGGTCTGTCATAATATAAAAGAGACATAGAGACAGTAGATCTAGCTGCTCTGTCATAATATAATAGAGACAGTAGATCTAGCTGGTCTGTCATAATACAATAGAGACAGTAGATCTAGCTGGTCCGTCATAATACAATCAGGACAGTAGATCTAGCTGGTCTGTCATAATACAATAGAGACAGTAGATCTACCTGTTCTGCCATAATATAATAGAGACAGTAGATCTAGCTGGTCTGTCATAATACAGTAGAGACAGTAGATGTAGCTGGTCTGTCATAATACAATAGAGACAGTAGATCTAGCTGGTCTGTCATAATACAATAGAGACAGTAGATCTAGCTGGTCTGTCATAATACAATATAGACAGTAGATGTAGCTGGTATGTCATAATATAATAGAGACATAGAGACAGTAGATCTAGCTGGTCTGTCATAATACAATAGAGACAGTAGATCTAGCTGGTCTGCCATAATACAATAGAGACAGTAGATCTAGCTGGTCTGCCATAAAACAATAGAAACAGTAGATCTAGCTGGTATGTGATAATATAATAGAGACATAGAGACAGTAGATCTAGCTGGTCTGTCATAATATAATAGAGACAGTAGATCTAGCAGGTCTGCCATGATATAATAGAGACAGTAGATCTAGCTGGTCTATCATAATACAATAGAGACAGTAGATCTATCTGGTCTGTCATAATACAATCAGGACAGTAGATCTAGCTGGTCTGTCATAATACAATCAGGACAGTAGATCTAGCTGGTCTGTCATAACACAATCGAGACAGTAGGTCTAGCTGGTCTGTCATAATACAATAGAGACAGTAGATCTAGCTGGTCTGTCATAATACAATAGAGACAGTAGATTTAGCTGGTCTGTCATAATATAATAGAGACAGTAGATCTAGCTGGTCTGTCATAATACAGCGAGACAGTAGATCTAGCTGGTATGTCATAATATAATAGAGACAGTAGATCTAGCTGGTCTGTCATAATACAATCGAGACAGTAGATCTAGCTGGTCTGCCATAATATAATAGAGACAGTAGATCTAGCTGGTCTGTCATAATACAATAGAGACAGTAGATCTAGCTTTTCTGTCGTAATATAATAGAGACATAGAGACAGTAGATCTAGCTGGTCTGTCATAATATAATAGAGTCATAGAGACATAGATACAGTAGATTTAGCTGGTCTGTCATAATATAATTGAGAAAGTAGATCTAGCTGGTCTGTCATAATACAATCAGGACAGTAGATCTAGCTGGTCTGTCATAATACAATAGAGACAGTAGATCTACCTGGTCTGTCAAAATATAATAGAGACAGTAGATTTAGCTGGTCTGTCACAATACAATCGAGACAGTAGGTCTAGCTGGTCTGTCATAATATAATAGAGACAGTAGATCTAGCTGGTCTGTCATAATATAATAGAGACAGTAGATCTAGCTGGTATGTCATATTATAATAAAGACAGAAGATCTAGCTGGTATGTCATAATATAATAGAGACATAGAGACAGTAGATTTAGCTGGTCTGTCATAATATAATAGAGACAGTAGATCTAGCTGTTCTGCCATAATATAATAGAGACAGTAGATCTAGCTGGTCTGTCATAATACAGTAGAGACAGTAGAGATAGCTGGTCTATCATAATATAATAGAGACATTGAGACAGTAGATCTAGCTGGTATGTCAAAATATAATAGAGACATAGAGAGTAGATTTACCTGGTCTTTCATAATTTAATAGAGACATAGAGACATAGAGACAGTAGATTTAGCTGGTCTGTCATAATATAATAGAGACATAGAGACATAGATACAGTAGATTTAGCTGGTCTGTCATAATATAATAGAGAAAGTAGATCTAGCTGGTCTGTCACAATACAATCAGGACAGTAGATCTAGCTGGTCTGTCATAATACAATAGAGACAGTAGATCAACCTGGTCTGTCAAAATATAATAGAGACTGTAGATTTAACTGGTGTGTCACAATACAATCGAGACAGTAGGTCTAGCTGGTCTGTCATAATATAATAGAGACAGTAGATCTAGCTGGTATGTCATAATATAATAGAGACAGAAGATCTATCGGTATGTCATAATATAATAGAGACATAGAGACAGTAGATCTAGCTGGTATGTCATAATTTAATCGAGACAGTAGATCTAGCTGGTCTGTCATAATATAATAGAGACAGTAGATCTAGCTGGTATGTCATAATATAATAGAGACAAAGAGACAGTAGATTTAGCTGGTCTGTCATAATACAATAGAGACAGTAGATCTAGCTGGTCTGCCATAATATAATAGAGACAGTAGATCTAGCTGGTCTGTCATAATACAATAGAGACAGTAGATCTAGCTGGTCTGTCATAATACAATAGAGACAGTAGATCTAGCTTGTCTGTCATAATACAATAGAGACAGTAGATCTAGCTGGTCTGCCATAAAACAATAGAAACAGTAGATCTAGCTGGTATGTGATAATATAATAGAGACATAGAGACATTAGATCTACCTGGTCTGTCAAAATATAATAGAGACATAGAGAGTAGATCTAGCTGGTCAGTCATAATATAATAGAGACAGTAGATCTAGCTGGTCTGTCATAATACAATAGAGACAGTAGATCTAGCTGGTCTATCATAATATAATAGAGACAGAAGGTCTAGCTGGTATGTCATAATATAATAGAGACAGTAGATCTAGCTGGTCTGTCATAATATAATAGAGACAGTAGATCTAGCTGGTATGTCATAATATAATAGAGACAGTAGATCTAGCTGGTATGTCGTAATATAATAGAGACATAGAGACAGTAGATTTAAGTGGTCTGTCATAATATAATAGAGACAGTAGATCTAGCTGGTCTGCCAAGATATAATAGAGACAGTAGATTCAGCTGGTCTGTCATAATACAATAGAGACAGTAGATCTAGCTGGTCTGTCATAACACAATCGAGACAGTAGGGCTAGCTGGTCTGTCATAATATAATAGAGACAGTAGATCTAGCTGGTCTGTCATAATACAATAGAGACTGTAGATCTAGCTGGTCTGTCATAATACAATCAGGACAGTAGATTTAGCTGGTCTGTCATAATATAATAGAGACAGTAGATCTAGCTGGTCTGTCATAATACAATCGAGACAGTAGATCTAGCTGGTCTGCCATAATATAATAGAGACAGTAGATCTAGCTGGTCTGTCATAATACAATAGAGACAGTAGATCTAGCTGGTCTGTCGTAATATAATAGAGACATAGAGACAGTAGATCTAGCTGGTCTGTCATAATATAATAGAGTCATAGAGACATAGATACAGTCGATTTAGCTGGTCTGTCATAATATAACAGAGAAAGTAGATCTAGCTGGTCTGTCATAATACAATCAGGACAGTAGATCTAACTGGTCTGTCATAATTCAATAGAGACAGTAGATCTACCTGGTCTGTCTAAATATAATAGAGACAGTAGATTTAGCTGGTCTGTCATAATACAATCGAGACAGTAGGTCTAGCTGGTCTGTCATAATATAATAGATACAGTAGATCTAGCTGGTATGTCATAATATAATAGAGACATAGAGACAGTAGATTTAGCTGGTCTGTCATAATATAATAGAGACAGTAGATCTAGCTGGTCTGTCATAATATAATAGATACAGTAGATCTAGCTGGTATGTCATAATATAAAAGAGACATAGATACAGTAGATCTAGCTGGTCTGTCATAATATAAAAGAGACATAGAGACAGTAGATCTAGCTGCTCTGTCATAATATAATAGAGACAGTAGATCTAGCTGGTCTGTCATAATACAATAGAGACAGTAGATCTAGCTGGTCCGTCATAATACAATCAGGACAGTAGATCTAGCTGGTCTGTCATAATACAATAGAGACAGTAGATCTACCTGTTCTGCCATAATATAATAGAGACAGTAGATCTAGCTGGTCTGTCATAATACAGTAGAGACAGTAGATGTAGCTGGTCTGTCATAATACAATAGAGACAGTAGATCTAGCTGGTCTGTCATAATACAATAGAGACAGTAGATCTAGCTGGTCTGTCATAATACAATATAGACAGTAGATGTAGCTGGTATGTCATAATATAATAGAGACATAGAGACAGTAGATCTAGCTGGTCTGTCATAATACAATAGAGACAGTAGATCTAGCTGGTCTGCCATAATACAATAGAGACAGTAGATCTAGCTGGTCTGCCATAAAACAATAGAAACAGTAGATCTAGCTGGTATGTGATAATATAATAGAGACATAGAGACAGTAGATCTAGCTGGTCTGTCATAATATAATAGAGACAGTAGATCTAGCAGGTCTGCCATGATATAATAGAGACAGTAGATCTAGCTGGTCTATCATAATACAATAGAGACAGTAGATCTATCTGGTCTGTCATAATACAATCAGGACAGTAGATCTAGCTGGTCTGTCATAATACAATCAGGACAGTAGATCTAGCTGGTCTGTCATAACACAATCGAGACAGTAGGTCTAGCTGGTCTGTCATAATACAATAGAGACAGTAGATCTAGCTGGTCTGTCATAATACAATAGAGACAGTAGATTTAGCTGGTCTGTCATAATATAATAGAGACAGTAGATCTAGCTGGTCTGTCATAATACAGCGAGACAGTAGATCTAGCTGGTATGTCATAATATAATAGAGACAGTAGATCTAGCTGGTCTGTCATAATACAATCGAGACAGTAGATCTAGCTGGTCTGCCATAATATAATAGAGACAGTAGATCTAGCTGGTCTGTCATAATACAATAGAGACAGTAGATCTAGCTTTTCTGTCGTAATATAATAGAGACATAGAGACAGTAGATCTAGCTGGTCTGTCATAATATAATAGAGTCATAGAGACATAGATACAGTAGATTTAGCTGGTCTGTCATAATATAATTGAGAAAGTAGATCTAGCTGGTCTGTCATAATACAATCAGGACAGTAGATCTAGCTGGTCTGTCATAATACAATAGAGACAGTAGATCTACCTGGTCTGTCAAAATATTATAGAGAATGTAGATTTAGCTGGTCTGTCATAATACAATTGAGACAGTAGGTCTAGCTGGTCTGTCATAATATAATAGAGACAGTAGATCTAGCTGGTCTGTCATAACATAATAGAGACAGTAGATCTAGCTGGTATGTCATAATATAATAGAGACTGAAGATCTAGCTGGTGTGTCATAATATAATAGAGACATAGAGACAGTAGATTTAGCTGGTCTGTCATAATATAATAGAGACAGTAGATCTAGCTGGTCTGTCATAACATAATAGATACAGTAGATCTAGCTGGTATGTCATAATATAATAGAGACATAGATACAGTAGATCTAGCTGGTCTGTCATAATATAATAGAGACATAGAGACAGTAGATCTAGCTGGTCTGTCATAATATAATAGAGACAGTAGATCTAGCTGGTCTGTCATAATACAATCAGGACAGTAGATCTAGCTGGTCTGTCATAATACAATAGAGACAGAAGATCTACCTTGTCTGTCAAAATATAATAGAGACAGTAGATTTAGCTAGTCTGTCATAATACAATCGAGACAGTAGGTCTACCTGGTCTGTCATAATATAATAGAGACAGTAGGACTAGCTGGTCTGTCATAATATAATAGAGACAGTAGATCTAGCTGGTATGTCATAATATAATAGAGACAGAAGATCTAGCTGGTATGTCATAATATAATAGAGACATAGAGACAGTAGATTTAGCTGGTCTGTCATAATATAATAGAGACACTAGTTCTAGCTGGTCTGACATGATATAATAGATACAGTAGATCTAGCTGGTATGTCATAATACAATCAGGACAGTAGATCTAGCTGGTCTGTCATAATACAATAGAGACAGTAGATCTACCTGGTCTGTCGTAATATAATAGAGACATAGAGACAGTAGATCTAGCTGGTCTGTCATAATATAATAGAGTCATAGAGACATAGATACAGTCGATTTAGCTGGTCTGTCATAATATAACAGAGAAAGTAGATCTAGCTGGTCTGTCATAATACAATCAGGACAGTAGATCTAACTGGTCTGTCATAATTCAATAGAGACAGTAGATCTACCTGGTCTGTCTAAAGATAATAGAGACAGTAGATTTAGCTGGTCTGTCATAATACAATCGAGACAGTAGGTCTAGCTGGTCTGTCATAATATAATAGATACAGTAGATCTAGCTGGTATGTCATAATATAATAGAGACATAGAGACAGTAGATTTAGCTGGTCTGTCATAATATAATAGAGACAGTAGATCTAGCTGGTCTGTCATAATATAATAGATACAGTAGATCTAGCTGGTATGTCATAATATAAAAGAGACATAGATACAGTAGATCTAGCTGGTCTGTCATAATATAAAAGAGACATAGAGACAGTAGATCTAGCTGCTCTGTCATAATATAATAGAGACAGTAGATCTAGCTGGTCTGTCATAATACAATAGAGACAGTAGATCTAGCTGGTCTGTCATAATACAATCAGGACAGTAGATCTAGCTGGTCTGTCATAATACAATAGAGACAGTAGATCTACCTGTTCTGCCATAATATAATAGAGACAGTAGATCTAGCTGGTCTGTCATAATACAATAGAGACAGTAGATCTAGCTGGTCTGTCATAATACAATAGAGACAGGAGATCTAGCTGGTCTGTCATAATACAATATAGACAGTAGATGTAGCTGGTATGTCATAATATAATAGAGACATAGAGACAGTAGATCTAGCTGGTCTGTCATAATACAATAGAGACAGTAGATGTAGCTGGTCTATCATAATATAATAGAGACATAGAGACAGTAGATCTAGCTGGTATGTCATAATATAACAGAGACATAGAGACAGTAGATCTAGCTTGTCTATCATAATACAATAGAGACAGTGGATCTAGCTGGTCTGCCATAATACAGTAGAGACAGTAGATCTACCTGGTCTGTCAAAATATAATAGAGACATAGAGAGTAGTTTTACCTGGTCTGTCATAATTTAATCGAGACAGTAGATCTACCTGGTCTGTCATAATATAATAGAGACAGTAGATCTAGCTGGTATGTCATAATATATTAGAGACAAAGAGACAGTAGATTTAGCTGGTCTGTCATAATACAATAGAGACAGTAGATCTAGCTGGTCTGCCATAATATAATAGAGACAGTAGATCTAGCTGGTCTGTCATATTACAATAGAGACAGTAGATCTAGCTGGTCTGTCATAATACAATAGAGACAGGAGATCTAGCTGGTCTGTCATAATACAATAGAGACAGTAGATCTAGCTGGTCTGTCGTAATATAATAGAGACATAGAGACAGTAGATCTAGCTGGTCTGTCATAATATAATAGAGTCATAGAGACATAGATACAGTCGATTTAGCTGGTCTGTCATAATATAACAGAGAAAGTAGATCTAGCTGGTCTGTCATAATACAATCAGGACAGTAGATCTAACTGGTCTGTCATAATTCAATAGAGACAGTAGATCTACCTGGTCTGTCTAAATATAATAGAGACAGTAGATTTAGCTGGTCTGTCATAATACAATCGAGACAGTAGGTCTAGCTGGTCTGTCATAATATAATAGATACAGTAGATCTAGCTGGTATGTCATAATATAATAGAGACATAGAGACAGTAGATTTAGCTGGTCTGTCATAATATAATAGAGACAGTAGATCTAGCTGGTCTGTCATAATATAATAGATACAGTAGATCTAGCTGGTATGTCATAATATAAAAGAGACATAGATACAGTAGATCTAGCTGGTCTGTCATAATATAAAAGAGACATAGAGACAGTAGATCTAGCTGCTCTGTCATAATATAATAGAGACAGTAGATCTAGCTGGTCTGTCATAATACAATAGAGACAGTAGATCTAGCTGGTCCGTCATAATACAATCAGGACAGTAGATCTAGCTGGTCTGTCATAATACAATAGAGACAGTAGATCTACCTGTTCTGCCATAATATAATAGAGACAGTAGATCTAGCTGGTCTGTCATAATACAGTAGAGACAGTAGATGTAGCTGGTCTGTCATAATACAATAGAGACAGTAGATCTAGCTGGTCTGTCATAATACAATAGAGACAGTAGATCTAGCTGGTCTGTCATAATACAATATAGACAGTAGATGTAGCTGGTATGTCATAATATAATAGAGACATAGAGACAGTAGATCTAGCTGGTCTGTCATAATACAATAGAGACAGTAGATCTAGCTGGTCTGCCATAATACAATAGAGACAGTAGATCTAGCTGGTCTGCCATAAAACAATAGAAACAGTAGATCTAGCTGGTATGTGATAATATAATAGAGACATAGAGACAGTAGATCTAGCTGGTCTGTCATAATATAATAGAGACAGTAGATCTAGCAGGTCTGCCATGATATAATAGAGACAGTAGATCTAGCTGGTCTATCATAATACAATAGAGACAGTAGATCTATCTGGTCTGTCATAATACAATCAGGACAGTAGATCTAGCTGGTCTGTCATAATACAATCAGGACAGTAGATCTAGCTGGTCTGTCATAACACAATCGAGACAGTAGGTCTAGCTGGTCTGTCATAATACAATAGAGACAGTAGATCTAGCTGGTCTGTCATAATACAATAGAGACAGTAGATTTAGCTGGTCTGTCATAATATAATAGAGACAGTAGATCTAGCTGGTCTGTCATAATACAGCGAGACAGTAGATCTAGCTGGTATGTCATAATATAATAGAGACAGTAGATCTAGCTGGTCTGTCATAATACAATCGAGACAGTAGATCTAGCTGGTCTGCCATAATATAATAGAGACAGTAGATCTAGCTGGTCTGTCATAATACAATAGAGACAGTAGATCTAGCTTTTCTGTCGTAATATAATAGAGACATAGAGACAGTAGATCTAGCTGGTCTGTCATAATATAATAGAGTCATAGAGACATAGATACAGTAGATTTAGCTGGTCTGTCATAATATAATTGAGAAAGTAGATCTAGCTGGTCTGTCATAATACAATCAGGACAGTAGATCTAGCTGGTCTGTCATAATACAATAGAGACAGTAGATCTACCTGGTCTGTCAAAATATTATAGAGAATGTAGATTTAGCTGGTCTGTCATAATACAATTGAGACAGTAGGTCTAGCTGGTCTGTCATAATATAATAGAGACAGTAGATCTAGCTGGTCTGTCATAACATAATAGAGACAGTAGATCTAGCTGGTATGTCATAATATAATAGAGACTGAAGATCTAGCTGGTGTGTCATAATATAATAGAGACATAGAGACAGTAGATTTAGCTGGTCTGTCATAATATAATAGAGACAGTAGATCTAGCTGGTCTGTCATAACATAATAGATACAGTAGATCTAGCTGGTATGTCATAATATAATAGAGACATAGATACAGTAGATCTAGCTGGTCTGTCATAATATAATAGAGACATAGAGACAGTAGATCTAGCTGGTCTGTCATAATATAATAGAGACAGTAGATCTAGCTGGTCTGTCATAATACAATCAGGACAGTAGATCTAGCTGGTCTGTCATAATACAATAGAGACAGAAGATCTACCTTGTCTGTCAAAATATAATAGAGACAGTAGATTTAGCTAGTCTGTCATAATACAATCGAGACAGTAGGTCTACCTGGTCTGTCATAATATAATAGAGACAGTAGGACTAGCTGGTCTGTCATAATATAATAGAGACAGTAGATCTAGCTGGTATGTCATAATATAATAGAGACAGAAGATCTAGCTGGTATGTCATAATATAATAGAGACATAGAGACAGTAGATTTAGCTGGTCTGTCATAATATAATAGAGACACTAGTTCTAGCTGGTCTGACATGATATAATAGATACAGTAGATCTAGCTGGTATGTCATAATACAATCAGGACAGTAGATCTAGCTGGTCTGTCATAATACAATAGAGACAGTAGATCTACCTGGTCTGTCGTAATATAATAGAGACATAGAGACAGTAGATCTAGCTGGTCTGTCATAATATAATAGAGTCATAGAGACATAGATACAGTCGATTTAGCTGGTCTGTCATAATATAACAGAGAAAGTAGATCTAGCTGGTCTGTCATAATACAATCAGGACAGTAGATCTAACTGGTCTGTCATAATTCAATAGAGACAGTAGATCTACCTGGTCTGTCTAAAGATAATAGAGACAGTAGATTTAGCTGGTCTGTCATAATACAATCGAGACAGTAGGTCTAGCTGGTCTGTCATAATATAATAGATACAGTAGATCTAGCTGGTATGTCATAATATAATAGAGACATAGAGACAGTAGATTTAGCTGGTCTGTCATAATATAATAGAGACAGTAGATCTAGCTGGTCTGTCATAATATAATAGATACAGTAGATCTAGCTGGTATGTCATAATATAAAAGAGACATAGATACAGTAGATCTAGCTGGTCTGTCATAATATAAAAGAGACATAGAGACAGTAGATCTAGCTGCTCTGTCATAATATAATAGAGACAGTAGATCTAGCTGGTCTGTCATAATACAATAGAGACAGTAGATCTAGCTGGTCTGTCATAATACAATCAGGACAGTAGATCTAGCTGGTCTGTCATAATACAATAGAGACAGTAGATCTACCTGTTCTGCCATAATATAATAGAGACAGTAGATCTAGCTGGTCTGTCATAATACAATAGAGACAGTAGATCTAGCTGGTCTGTCATAATACAATAGAGACAGGAGATCTAGCTGGTCTGTCATAATACAATATAGACAGTAGATGTAGCTGGTATGTCATAATATAATAGAGACATAGAGACAGTAGATCTAGCTGGTCTGTCATAATACAATAGAGACAGTAGATGTAGCTGGTCTATCATAATATAATAGAGACATAGAGACAGTAGATCTAGCTGGTATGTCATAATATAACAGAGACATAGAGACAGTAGATCTAGCTTGTCTATCATAATACAATAGAGACAGTGGATCTAGCTGGTCTGCCATAATACAGTAGAGACAGTAGATCTACCTGGTCTGTCAAAATATAATAGAGACATAGAGAGTAGTTTTACCTGGTCTGTCATAATTTAATCGAGACAGTAGATCTACCTGGTCTGTCATAATATAATAGAGACAGTAGATCTAGCTGGTATGTCATAATATATTAGAGACAAAGAGACAGTAGATTTAGCTGGTCTGTCATAATACAATAGAGACAGTAGATCTAGCTGGTCTGCCATAATATAATAGAGACAGTAGATCTAGCTGGTCTGTCATATTACAATAGAGACAGTAGATCTAGCTGGTCTGTCATAATACAATAGAGACAGGAGATCTAGCTGGTCTGTCATAATACAATATAGACAGTAGATGTAGCTGGTATGTCATAATATAATAGAGACATAGAGACAGTAGATCTAGCTGGTCTGTCATAATACAATAGAGACAGTAGATCTAGCTGGTCTGCCATAATATAATAGAGACAGTAGATCTAGCTGGTCTGCCATAATATAATAGAGACAGTAGATCTAGCTGGTCTGTCATAATACAATAGAGACAGTAGATCTAGCTGGTCTGTCATAATACAATAGAGACAGTAGATCTAGCTGGTCTGTCATAATACAATAGAGACAGTAGATCTAGCTGGTCTGCCATAAAACAATAGAAACAGTAGATCTAGCTGGTATGTGATAATATAATAGAGACATAGAGACAGTAGATTTAGCTGGTCTGTCATAATATAATAGAGACAGTAGATCTAGCAGGTCTGCCATGATATAATAGAGACAGTAGATCTAGCTGGTCTGTCATAATACAATAGAGACAGTAGATCTAGCTGGTCTGTCATAATACAATCAGGACAGTAGATCTAGCTGGTCTGTCATATTACAATCAGGACAGTAGATCTAGCTGGTCTGTCATAACTCAATCGAGACAGTAGGTCTAGCTGGTCTGTCATAATATAATAGAGACAGTAGATCTAGCTGGTCTGTCATAATACAATAGAGACAGTAGATCTAGCTGGTCTGTCATAATACAATCAGGACAGTAGATCTAGCTGGTCTGTCATAATACAATAGAGACAGTAGATCTAGCTGGTCTGTCATAATACAATAGAGACAGTAGATTTAGCTGGTCTGTCATAATATAATAGAGACAGTAGATCTAGCTGGTCTGTCATAATACAGCGAGACAGTAGATCTAGCTGGTATGTCATAATATAATAGAGACAGTAGATCTAGCTGGTCTGTCATAATACAGCGAGACAGTAGATCTAGCTGGTCTGTCATAATATAATAGAGACAGTAGATCTAGCTGGTCTGTCATAATACAATAGAGACAGTAGATCTAGCTGGTCTGTCATAATACAATCAGGACAGTAGAGCTAGCTGGTCTGTCATAATACAGCGAGACAGTAGATCTAGCTGGTCTGCCATAATATAACAGAGACAGTAGATCTAGCTGGTCTGTCATAATACAATAGAGACAGTAGATCTAGCTTTTCTGTCGTAATATAATAGAGACATAAAGACAGTAGATCTAGATTTTCTGTCGTAATATAATAGAGACATAGAGACAGTAGATTTAGCTGGTCTGTCATAATATAATTGAGAAAGTAGATCTAGCTGGTCTGTCATAATACAATCAGGACAGTAGATCTAGCTGGTCTGTCATATTACAATCAGGACAGTAGATCTAGCTGGTCTGTCATAACTCAATCGAGACAGTAGGTCTAGCTGGTCTGTCATAATATAATAGAGACAGTAGATCTAGCTGGTCTGTCATAATACAATAGAGACAGTAGATCTAGCTGGTCTGTCATAATACAATCAGGACAGTAGATCTAGCTGGTCTGTCATAATACAATAGAGACAGTAGATCTAGCTGGTCTGTCATAATACAATAGAGACAGTAGATTTAGCTGGTCTGTCATAATATAATAGAGACAGTAGATCTAGCTGGTCTGTCATAATACAGCGAGACAGTAGATCTAGCTGGTATGTCATAATATAATAGAGACAGTAGATCTAGCTGGTCTGTCATAATACAGCGAGACAGTAGATCTAGCTGGTCTGTCATAATATAATAGAGACAGTAGATCTAGCTGGTCTGTCATAATACAATAGAGACAGTAGATCTAGCTGGTCTGTCATAATACAATCAGGACAGTAGATCTAGCTGGTCTGTCATAATACAGCGAGACAGTAGATCTAGCTGGTCTGCCATAATATAACAGAGACAGTAGATCTAGCTGGTCTGTCATAATACAATAGAGACAGTAGATCTAGCTTTTCTGTCGTAATATAATAGAGACATAAAGACAGTAGATCTAGATTTTCTGTCGTAATATAATAGAGACATAGAGACAGTAGATTTAGCTGGTCTGTCATAATATAATTGAGAAAGTAGATCTAGCTGGTCTGTCATAATACAATCAGGACAGTAGATCTAGCTGGTCTGTCATAATACAATAGAGACAGTAGATCTACCTGGTCTGTCAAAATATTATAGAGAATGTAGATTTAGCTGGTCTGTCATAATACAATCGAGACAGTAGGTCTAGCTGGTCTGTCATAATATAATAGAGACAGTAGATCTAGCTGGTCTGTCATAATATAATAGAGACAGTAGATCTAGCTGGTATGTCATAATATAATAGAGACTGAAGATCTAGCTGGTGTGTCATAATATAATAGAGACATAGAGACAGTAGATTTAGCTGGTCTGTCATAATATAATAGAGACATTAGATCTAGCTGGTCTGTCATAATATAATAGAGACAGTAGATCTAGCTGGTCTGTCATAATACAATCAGGACAGTAGATCTAGCTGGTCTGTCATAATACAATAGAGACAGAAGATCTACCTTGTCTGTCAAAATATAATAGAGACAGTAGATTTAGCTAGTCTGTCATAATACAATCGAGACAGTAGGTCTACCTGGTCTGTCATAATATAATAGAGACAGTAGGTCTAGCTGGTATGTCATAATATAATAGAGACAGTAGATCTAGCTGGTATGTCATAATATAATAGAGACATAGAGACAGTAGATTTAGCTGGTCTGTCATAATATAATAGAGACAGTAGATCTAGCTGGTGTGACATAATATAATAGATACAGTAGATCTAGCTGGTATGTCATAATACAATCAGGACAGTAGATCTAGCTGGTCTGTCATAATACAATAGAGACAGTAGATCTACCTGGTCTGTGAAAATATAATAGAGACAGTAGATTTAGCTGGTCTGTCATAATACAATCGAGACAGTAGGTCTAGCTGGTCTGTCATAATATAATAGAGACAGTAGATTTAGCTGGTCTGTCATAATATAATAGAGACAGTAGATCTAGCTGGTATGTCATAATATAATAGAGACAGAAGATATTGCTGGTCTTTCATAATATAATAGAGACAGTAGATCTAGCTGGTCTGTCATAATACAATAGAGACAGTAGATCTAGCTGGTCTGTCATAATACAATCGAGACAGTAGATCTAGCTGGTCTGCCATAATATAATAGAGACAGTGGATTTAGCTGGTCTGTCATAATATAATAGAGACAGTAGATCTAGCTGGTATGTCATAATATAATAGAGACAGTAGATCTAGCTGGTCTGTCATAACATAATAGATACAGTAGATCTAGCTGGTATGTCATAATATAATAGAGACATAGATACAGTAGATCTAGCTGGTCTGTCATAATATAATAGAGACATAGAGACAGTAGATCTAGCTTGTCTGTCATAATATAATAGAGAAAGTAGATCTAGCTGGTCTGTCATAATACAATAGAGACAGTAGATCTACCTGGTCTGTCAAAATATAATAGAGAATGTAGATTTAGCTGGTCTGTCATAATACAATCGAGACAGTAGGTCTAGCTGGTCTGTCATAATATAATAGAGACAGTAGATCTAGCTGGTCTGTCATAATATAATAGAGACAGTAGATCTAGCTGGTCTGTCATAATACAATAGAGACAGAAGATCTACCTTGTCTTTCAAAATATAATAGAGACAGTAGATTTAGCTAGTCTGTCATAATACAATCGAGACAGTAGGTCTACCTGGTCAGTCATAATATAATAGAGACAGTAGGTCTAGCTGGTCTGTCATAATATAATAGAGACAGTAGATCTACCTGGTCTGTCATAATATAATAGAGACAGTAGATCTAGCTGGTATGTCATAATATAATAGAGACAGAAGATCTAGCTGGTATGTCATAATATAATAGAGACATAGACAGTAGATTTAGCTGGTCTGTCATAATATAATAGAGGCAGTAGATCTAGCTGGTCTGACATAATATAATAGAGACAGTAGATCTAGCTGGTATGTCATAATATAATAGAGACTGAAGATCTAGCTGGTGTGTCATAATATAATAGAGACATAGAGACAGTAGATTTAGCTGGTCTGTCATAATATAATAGAGACATTAGATCTAGCTGGTCTGTCATAATACAATAGAGACAGTAGATCTACCTGGTCTGTCAAAATATTATAGAGAATGTAGATTTAGCTGGTCTGTCATAATACAATCGAGACAGTAGGTCTAGCTGGTCTGTCATAATATAATAGAGACAGTAGATCTAGCTGGTCTGTCATAATATAATAGAGACAGTAGATCTAGCTGGTATGTCATAATATAATAGAGACTGAAGATCTAGCTGGTGTGTCATAATATAATAGAGACATAGAGACAGTAGATTTAGCTGGTCTGTCATAATATAATAGAGACATTAGATCTAGCTGGTCTGTCATAATATAATAGAGACAGTAGATCTAGCTGGTCTGTCATAATACAATCAGGACAGTAGATCTAGCTGGTCTGTCATAATACAATAGAGACAGAAGATCTACCTTGTCTGTCAAAATATAATAGAGACAGTAGATTTAGCTAGTCTGTCATAATACAATCGAGACAGTAGGTCTACCTGGTCTGTCATAATATAATAGAGACAGTAGGTCTAGCTGGTATGTCATAATATAATAGAGACAGTAGATCTAGCTGGTATGTCATAATATAATTGAGACATAGAGACAGTAGATTTAGCTGGTCTGTCATAATATAATAGAGACAGTAGATCTAGCTGGTGTGACATAATATAATAGATACAGTAGATCTAGCTGGTATGTCATAATACAATCATGACAGTAGATCTAGCTGGTCTGTCATAATACAATAGAGACAGTAGATCTACCTGGTCTGTGAAAATATAATAGAGACAGTAGATTTAGCTGGTCTGTCATAATACAATCGAGACAGTAGGTCTAGCTGGTCTGTCATAATATAATAGAGACAGTAGATTTAGCTGGTCTGTCATAATATAATAGAGACAGTAGATCTAGCTGGTATGTCATAATATAATAGAGACAGAAGATATTGCTGGTCTTTCATAATATAATAGAGACAGTAGATCTAGCTGGTCTGTCATAATACAATAGAGACAGTAGATCTAGCTGGTCTGTCATAATACAATCGAGACAGTAGATCTAGCTGGTCTGCCATAATATAATAGAGACAGTGGATTTAGCTGGTCTGTCATAATATAATAGAGACAGTAGATCTAGCTGGTATGTCATAATATAATAGAGACAGTAGATCTAGCTGGTCTGTCATAACATAATAGATACAGTAGATCTAGCTGGTATGTCATAATATAATAGAGACATAGATACAGTAGATCTAGCTGGTCTGTCATAATATAATAGAGACATAGAGACAGTAGATCTAGCTTGTCTGTCATAATATAATAGAGAAAGTAGATCTAGCTGGTCTGTCATAATACAATAGAGACAGTAGATCTACCTGGTCTGTCAAAATATAATAGAGAATGTAGATTTAGCTGGTCTGTCATAATACAATCGAGACAGTAGGTCTAGCTGGTCTGTCATAATATAATAGAGACAGTAGATCTAGCTGGTCTGTCATAATATAATAGAGACAGTAGATCTAGCTGGTCTGTCATAATACAATAGAGACAGAAGATCTACCTTGTCTGTCAAAATATAATAGAGACAGTAGATTTAGCTAGTCTGTCATAATACAATCGAGACAGTAGGTCTACCTGGTCTGTCATAATATAATAGAGACAGTAGGTCTAGCTGGTCTGTCATAATATAATAGAGACAGTAGATCTACCTGGTCTGTCATAATATAATCGAGACAGTAGATCTAGCTGGTATGTCATAATATAATAGAGAAAGTAGATCTAGCTGGTCTGTCATAATACAATAGAGACAGTAGATCTACCTGGTCTGTCAAAATATAATAGAGAATGTAGATTTAGCTGGTCTGTCATAATACAATCGAGACAGTAGGTCTAGCTGGTCTGACATAATATAATAGATACAGTAGATCTAGCTGGTATGTCATAATACAATCAGGACAGTAGATCTAGCTGGTCTGTCATAATACAATAGAGACAGTAGATCTACCTGGTCTGTGAAAATATAATAGAGACAGTAGATTTAGCTGGTCTGTCATAATACAATCGAGACAGTAGGTCTAGCTGGTCTGTCATAATATAATAGAGACAGTAGATTTAGCTGGTCTGTCATAATATAATAGAGACAGTAGATCTAGCTGGTATGTCATAATATAATAGAGACAGAAGATATTGCTGGTCTTTCATAATATAATAGAGACAGTAGATCTAGCTGGTCTGTCATAATACAATAGAGACAGTAGATCTAGCTGGTCTGTCATAATACAATCGAGACAGTAGATCTAGCTGGTCTGCCATAATATAATAGAGACAGTGGATTTAGCTGGTCTGTCATAATATAATAGAGACACTAGATCTAGCTGGTATGTCATAATATAATAGAGACAGTAGATCTAGCTGGTCTGTCATAACATAATAGATACAGTAGATCTAGCTGGTATGTCATAATATAATAGAGACATAGATACAGTAGATCTAGCTGGTCTGTCATAATATAATAGAGACATAGAGACAGTAGATCTAGCTGGTCTGTCATAATATAATAGAGACAGTGGATCTAGCTGGTCTGTCATAATACAATCAGGACAGTAGATCTAGCTGGTCTGTCATAATACAATAGAGACAGAAGATCTACCTTGTCTGTCAAAATATAATAGAGACAGTAGATTTAGCTAGTCTGTCATAATACAATCGAGACAGTAGGTCTACCTGGTCTGTCATAATATAATAGAGACAGTAGGTCTAGCTGGTCTGTCATAATATAATAGAGACAGTAGATCTAGCTGGTCTGTCATAATATAATAGAGAAAGTAGATCTAGCTGGTATGTCATAATATAATAGAGACAGAAGATCTAGCTGGTATGTCATAATATAATAGAGACATAGAGACAGTAGATTTAGCTGGTCTGTCATAATATAATAGAGACAGTAGATCTAGCTGGTCTGACATAATATAATAGATACAGTAGATCTAGCTGGTATGTCATAATACAATCAGGACAGTAGATCTAGCTGGTCTGTCATAATACAATAGAGACAGTAGATCTACCTGGTCTGTGAAAATATAATAGAGACAGTAGATTTAGCTGGTCTGTCATAATACAATCGAGACAGTAGGTCTAGCTGGTCTGTCATAATATAATAGAGACAGTAGATTTAGCTGGTCTGTCATAATATAATAGAGACAGTAGATCTAGCTGGTATGTCATAATATAATAGAGACAGAAGATATTGCTGGTCTTTCATAATATAATAGAGACAGTAGATCTAGCTGGTCTGTCATAATACAATAGAGACAGTAGATCTAGCTGGTCTGTCATAATACAATCGAGACAGTAGATCTAGCTGGACTGCCATAATATAATAGAGACAGTGGATTTAGCTGGTCTGTCATAATATAATAGAGACAGTAGATCTAGCTGGTATGTCATAATATAATAGAGACAGAAGATATTGCTGGTCTTTCATAATATAATAGAGACAGTAGATCTAGCTGGTCTGTCATAATACAATAGAGACAGTAGATCTAGCTGGTCTGTCATACTACAATCGAGACAGTAGATCTAGCTGGTCTGCCATAATATAATAGAGACAGTAGATCTAGCTGGTCTGTCATAATATAATAGAGACATAGAGACATAGATACAGTAGATTTAGCTGGTCTGTCATAATATCATAGAGAAAGTAGATTTAGCTGGTCTATCATAATATAATAGAGACAGTAGATCTAGCTGGTCTGTCATAATACATCGAGACAGTAGATCTAGCTGGTATGTCATAATATAATAGAGACAGTAGATCTAGCTGGTCTGTCATAATACAATCGAGACAGTAGATCTAGCTGGTCTGCCATAATATAATAGAGACAGTAGATCTAGCTGGTCTGTCATAATATAATAGAGACATAGAGACAGTAGATCTAGCTTGTCTGTCATAATATACTAGAGTCATAGAGACATAGATACAGTAGATTTAGCTGGTCTGTCATAATATAATAGAGAAAGTAGATCTAGCTGGTCTGTCATAATACAATAGAGACAGTAGATCTACCTGGTCTGTCAAAATATAATAGAGAATGTAGATTTAGCTGGTCTGTCATAATACAATCGAGACAGTAGGTCTAGCTGGTCTGTCATAATATAATAGAGACAGTAGATCTAGCTGGTCTGTCATAATATAATAGAGACAGTAGATCTAGCTGGTCTGTCATAATACAATAGAGACAGAAGATCTACCTTGTCTGTCAAAATATAATAGAGACAGTAGATTTAGCTAGTCTGTCATAATACAATCGAGACAGTAGGTCTACCTGGTCTGTCATAATATGATAGAGACAGTAGGTCTAGCTGGTCTGTCATAATATAATAGAGACAGTAGATCTAGCTGGTCTGTCATAATATAATAGAGACAGTAGATCTAGCTGGTATGTCATAATATAATAGAGACAGAAGATCTAGCTGGTATGTCATAATATAATAGAGACATAGAGACAGTAGATTTAGCTGGTCTGTCATAATATAATAGAGACAGTAGATCTAGCTGGTCTGACATAATATAATAGATACAGTAGATCTAGCTGGTATGTCATAATACAATCAGGACAGTAGATCTAGCTGGTCTGTCATAATACAATAGAGACAGTAGATCTACCTGGTCTGTGAAAATATAATAGAGACAGTAGATTTAGCTGGTCTGTCATAATACAATCGAGACAGTAGGTCTAGCTGGTCTGTCATAATATAATAGAGACAGTAGATTTAGCTGGTCTGTCATAATATAATAGAGACAGTAGATCTAGCTGGTATGTCATAATATAATAGAGACAGAAGATATTGCTGGTCTTTCATAATATAATAGAGACAGTAGATCTAGCTGGTCTGTCATAATACAATAGAGACAGTAGATCTAGCTGGTCTGTCATAATACAATCGAGACAGTAGATCTAGCTGGTCTGCCATAATATAATAGAGACAGTGGATTTAGCTGGTCTGTCATAATATAATAGAGACAGTAGATCTAGCTGGTATGTCATAATATAATAGAGACAGAAGATATTGCTGGTCTTTCATAATATAATAGAGACAGTAGATCTAGCTGGTCTGTCATAATACAATAGAGAAAGTAGATCTAGCTGGTCTGTCATAATATAATAGAGACATAGAGACATAGAAACAGTAGGTCTACCTGGTCTGTCAAAATATAATAGAGACAGTAGATTCAGCTGGTCTGTCATAATACAATCGAGACAGTAGGTCTAGCTGGTCTGTCATAATATAATACAGACAGTAGATCTAGCTGGTCTGTCATAATATAATAGAGAGAGTAGATCTAGCTGGTATGTCATAATATAATAGAGACAGAAGATCTAGATGGTATGTCATAATATAATGTAGACATAGAGACAGTAGATTTAGCTGGTCTGTCATAATATAATAGAGACAGTAGATCTAGCTGGTCTGTCATAATATAATAGATACAGTAGATCTAGCTGGTATGTCATAATATAATAGAGACATAGAGACAGTAGATCTAGCTGGTCTGTCATAATATAATAGAGACATAGAGACAGTAGATCTAGCTGGTCTGTCAAAATACAATCAGGACAGAAGATTTAGCTGGTCTATCATAATATAATAGAGACATAGAGACAGTAGATCTAGCTGGTATGTCATAATATAATAGAGACATAGAGACAGTAGATCAAGCTTGTCTATCATAATACAATAGAGACAGTAGATCTAGCTGGTCTGTCAAAATATAATAGAGACATAGAGAGTAGATTTACCTGGTCTGTCATAATTTAATCGAGACAGTAGATCTAGCTGGTCTGTCATAATATAATAGAGACAGTAGATCTAGCTGGCATGTCATAATATAATAGAGACAAAGAGACAGTAGATTTAGCTGGTCTGTCATAATATAATAGAGACAGTAGATCTAGCTGGTCTGCCATAATATAATAGAGACAGTAGATCTAGCTGGTCTGTCATAATACAATAGAGACAGTTTATCTAGCTGGTCTGTCATAATACAATAGAGACAGGAGATCTTGCTGGTCTGTCATAATACAATAGAGACAGTAGATGTAAGTGGTATGTCATAATATAACAGAGACATAGAGACAGTAGATCTAGCTTGTCTGTCATAATACAATAGAGACAGTAGATCTAGCTGGTCTGCCATAAAACAATAGAGACAGTAGATCTAGCTGGTATGTGATAATATAATAGAGACATAGAGACAGTAGATCTACCTGGTCTGTCAAAATATAATAGAGACAGTAGATTTAGCTGGTCTGTCATAATACAATCGAGACAGTAGGTCTAGCTGGTCTGTCATAATATAATAGAGACAGTAGGTCTAGCTGGTCTGTCATAATATAATTGAGACAGTAGATCTAGCTGGTCTGTCATAATATAATAGAGACAGTAGATCTAGCTGGTATGTGATAATACAATCAGGACAGTAGATCTAGCTGGTCTGTCATAATACAATAGAGACAGTAGATCTACCTGGTATGTCAAAATATAATAGAGACAGTAGATTTAGCTGGTCTGTCATAATACAATCGAGACAGTAGGTCTAGCTGGTCTGTCATAATATAATAGAGACAGTAGATCTAAATGGTCTGTCATAATATAATAGAGACAGTAGATCTAGCTGGTATGTCATAATATAATAGAGACAGAAGATCTTGCTGGTCTGTCATAATATAATAGAGACAGTAGATCTAGCTGGTCTGTCATAATACAATAGAGACAGTAGATCTTGCTGGTCTGTCATAATACAATAGAGACAGTAGATTTAGCTGGTCTGTCATAATATAATAGAGACAGTAGATCTATCTGGTCTGTCATAATTCAATCGAGACAGTAGATCTAGCTCGTATATCATAATATAATAGAGACAGTAGATCTAGCTGGTCTGTCAGAATACAATCGAGACAGTAGATCTAGCTGGTCTGCCATAATATAATTGAGACAGTAGATCTAGCTGGTCTGTCATAATACAATAGAGACAGTAGATCTAGCTGGTCTGTCGTAATATAATAGAGACATAGACACATTAGATTTAGCTGGTCTGTCATAATATAATAGAGAAAGTAGATCTAGCTGGTCTGTCATAATACAATCAGGACAGTAGATCTAGCTGGTCTGTCATAATACAATAGAGACAGTAGATCTACCTGGTCTGTCAAAATATAATAGAGACAGTAGATCTAGCTGGTCTGCCATAATATAATAGAGACAGTAGATTTAGCTGGTCTGTCATAATACAATCAGGACAGTAGATCTAGCTGGTCTGTCATAATACAATAGAGACAGTAGATCTACCTGGTCTGTCAAAATATAATAGAGACAGTAGATTTAGCTGGTCTGTCATAATATAATAGAGACAGTAGATCTAGCTGGTCTGTCATAATATAATAGATACAGTAGATCTAGCTGGTATGTCATAATATAATAGAGACATAGAGACAGTAGATCTAGCTGGTCTGTCATAATATAATAGAGACATAGAGACAGTAGATCTAGCTGGTCTGTCAAAATACAATCAGGACAGAAGATTTAGCTGGTCTATCATAATATAATAGAGGCATAGAGACAGTAGATCTAGCTGGTATGTCATAATATAATAGAGACATAGAGACAGTAGATCAAGCTTGTCTATCATAATACAATAGAGACAGTAGATCTAGCTGGTCTGTCAAAATATAATAGAGACATAGAGAGTAGATTTACCTGGTCTGTCATAATTTAATCGAGACAGTAGATCTAGCTGGTCTGTCATAATATAATAGAGACAGTAGATCTAGCTGGTATGTCATAATATAATAGAGACAAAGAGACAGTAGATTTAGCTGGTCTGTCATAATATAATAGAGACAGTAGATCTAGCTGGTCTGCCATAATATAATAGAGACAGTAGATCTAGCTGGTCTGTCATAATACAATAGAGACAGTAGATCTAGCTGGTCTGTCATAATACAATAGAGACAGGAGATCTTGCTGGTCTGTCATAATACAATAGAGACAGTAGATGTAAGTGGTATGTCATAATATAATAGAGACATAGAGACAGTAGATCTAGCTTGTCTGTCAAAATACAATAGAGACAGTAGATCTAGCTGGTCTGCCATAAAACAATAGAGACAGTAGATCTAGCTGGTATGTGATAATATAATAGAGACATAGAGACAGTAGATCTACCTGGTCTGTCAAAATATAATAGAGACAGTAGATTTAGCTGGTCTGTCATAATACAATCGAGACAGTAGGTCTAGCTGGTCTGTCATAATATAATAGAGACAGTAGGTCTAGCTGGTCTGTCATAATACAATCAGGACAGTAGATCTAGCTGGTCTGTCATAATACAATAGAGACAGTAGATCTACCTGGTATGTCAAAATATAATAGAGACAGTAGATTTAGCTGGTCTGTCATAATACAATCGAGACAGTAGGTCTAGCTGGTCTGTCATAATATAATAGAGACAGTAGATCTAAATGGTTTGTCATAATATAATAGAGACAGTAGATCTAGCTGGTATGTCATAATATAATAGAGACAGAAGATCTTGCTTGTCTGTCATAATATAATAGAGACAGTAGATCTAGCTGGTCTGTCATAATACAATAGAGACAGTAGATCTTGCTGGTCTGTCATAATACAATAGAGACAGTAGATTTAGCTGGTTTGTCATAATATAATAGAGACAGTAGATCTATCTGGTCTGTCATAATTCAATCGAGACAGTAGATCTAGCTGGTCTGTCAGAATACAATCGAGACAGTAGATCTAGCTGGTCTGCCATAATATAATCGAGACAGTAGATCTAGCTGGTCTGTCATAATACAATAGAGACAGTAGATCTAGCTGGTCTGTCGTAATATAATAGAGACATAGATACATTAGATTTAGCTGGTCTGTCATAATATAATAGAGAAAGTAGATCTAGCTGGTCTGTCATAATACAATCAGGACAGAAGATCTAGCTGGTCTGTCATAATACAATAGAGACAGTAGATCTACCTGGTCTGTCAAAATATAATAGAGACAGTAGATCTAGCTGGTTTGTCATAATATAATAGATACAGTAGATTTAGCTGGTCTGTCATAATACAATCAGGACAGTAGATCTAGCTGGTCTGTCATAATACAATAGAGACAGTAGATCTACCTGGTCTGTCAAAATATAATAGAGACAGTAGATTTAGCTGGTCTGTCATAATATAATAGAGACAGTAGATCTAGCTGGTCTGTCATAATATAATAGATACAGTAGATCTAGCTGGTATGTCATAATATAATGGAGACATAGAGACAGTAGATCTAGCTGGTCTGTCATAATATAATAGAGACATAGAGACAGTAGATCTAGCTGGTCTGTCAAAATACAATCAGGACAGAAGATTTAGCTGGTCTATCATAATATAATAGAGACAGTAGATCTACCTGGTCTGTCAAAATATAATAGAGACAGTAGATTTAGCTGGTCTGTCATAATATAATAGAGACAGTAGATCTAGCTGGTCTGTCATAATACAATAGAGACAGTAGATCTACCTGGTCTGTCAAAATATAATAGAGACAGTAGATTTAGCTGGTCTGTCATAATATAATAGAGACAGTAGATCTAGCTGGTCTGTCATAATACAATAGAGACAGTAGATCTACCTGGTCTGTCAAAATATAATAGAGACAGTAGATCTAGCTGGTATGTCATAATATAATAGAGACAGTAGATTTAGCTGGTCTGTCATAATACAATCAGGACAGTAGATCTAGCTGGTCTGTCATAATACAATAGAGACAGTAGATCTACCTGGTCTGTCAAAATATAATAGAGACAGTAGATTTAGCTGGTCTGTCATAATATAATAGAGACAGTAGATCTAGCTGGTCTGTCATAATATAATAGATACAGTAGATCTAGCTGGTATGTCATAATATAATAGAGACATAGAGACAGTAGATCAAGCTTGTCTATCATAATACAATAGAGACAGTAGATCTAGCTGGTATGTCATAATATAATAGAGACAAAGAGACAGTAGATTTAGCTGGTCTGTCATAATATAATAGAGACAGTAGATCTAGCTGGTCTGCCATAATATAATAGAGACAGTAGATCTAGCTGGTCTGTCATAATACAATAGAGACAGTAGATCTAGCTGGTCTGTCATAATACAATAGAGACAGGAGATCTTGCTGGTCTGTCATAATACAATAGAGACAGTAGATGTAAGTGGTATGTCATAATATAATAGAGACATAGAGACAGTAGATCTAGCTTGTCTGTCATAATACAATAGAGACAGTAGATCTAGCTGGTCTGCCATAAAACAATAGAGACAGTAGATCTAGCTGGTATGTGATAATATAATAGAGACATAGAGACAGTAGATCTACCTGGTCTGTCAAAATATAATAGAGACAGTAGATCTAGCTGGTCTGTCGTAATATAATAAAGACAGAAAATGTAGCTTGGCTGTAATTGTCACGTAATATCAAGGTGGGTGGAATCAGGCGCAGAGAGCAGGTTACAGTGAGTCGATAGTTTTTTATTCTCCGGAAACCAAACACGGTCAACCCAAATATACAGGGTGAAATAATCCAACACAGGATCAAAATATTATCGGAGAAAATAACACACACGTATTAACCCAAAATCCATGAATCCAAAACAATCCCGCACAAAACAAGGGCGGGACAACTAACTACATATAAGGACGTCAATTAAACTAAAATACACACAGGTGAAACTAATAAGACAAAACCAACAGACAAACGAAAAAGGGATCGGTGGTGGCTAGTAGGACGGTGACGACGACCGCCGAGCTCCGCCCGAACAGGCAGGAGAGCCAACCTCGGCGGAAGTCGTGACAGTACCCCCCCCCCCCCTGACACGCGGCCCCCGCAGCGCGCCGCCACCGTCCTCGAGGACGACCCGGAGGACGAGGTGCTGGGCGATCCGGGTGGAGGCGGTGGAAATCTCTCAGGAGAGAAGGGTCCAAAATATCCCTCACCGGAACCCAGCATCTCTCCTCCGGACCGTACCCCTCCCAGTCCACGAGGTACTGTAGGCCCCCCACCCGGCGTTTCAAATCCAGAATGCCCCGAACTGTGTACGCCGGGGACCCCTCGATGTCCAGGGGGGGCGGAGGGACCTCAGGCACCTCACCTTCTTGCAGGGGACCAGCCACCACCGGCCTGAGGAGAGACACATGAAACGAGGGGTTAATACGGTAATACCTAGGAAGTTGTAACCTGTAACACACCTCGTTTATTCTCCTCAGGACTTTGAACGGCCCCACACACTGCGGCCCCAGCTTCCGACAGGGCAGGCGGAGGGACAGGTTTCGGGTCGAGAGCCAGACCCTGTCCCCCGGTGCAAACACGGGGGCCTCACTGCGGTGCTGGTCAGCGCTCCTCTTCTGCCGTTCGCCCGCTAACCGTAGTGAGTCCTGAACGGCATTCCAGGTGTCCTTGGAGCGCTGTACCCATTCCTCCACCGCAGGAGCCTCGGTCTGGCTCTGATGCCATGTGGCCAGGACCGGCTGGTAACCTAACACACACTCAAAAGGAGACAAGTTAGTTGAGGAGTGGCGTAGGGAGTTCTGAGCTAGTTCAGCCCAGGGAACATACCTTGCCCACTCACCAGGCCGGTCCCGGCAATAGGACCGCAGAAACCTGCCCACATCTTGGTTTACGCGCTCCACCTGCCCATTACTCTCGGGGTGAAAACCTGAGGTTAAGCTGACCGAGACCCCCAGTCTCTCCATAAACGCCCTCCATACTCTGGACGTGAATTGGGGACCCCGATCAGAAACGATGTCCTCAGGCACCCCATAGTGCCGGAAGACATGGGTAAACAAGGCCTCAGCAGTCTGCAGGGCCGTAGGGAGACCGGGCAACGGGATGAGACGACAGGACTTAGAAAACCGGTCCACAACGACCAGGATCGTAGTACTTCCCTGGGACGGGGGAAGGTCGGTAAGAAAGTCCACCGATAAGTGTGTCCACGGCCGTTGTGGAACGGGGAGGGGTTGTAATTTCCCTCTAGGCAGGTGCCGAGGAGCCTTGCTCTGAGCACACACTGAGCAGGAGGAGACATAAAATCTCACGTCTTTAGCTAGCGTGGGCCACCAGTATCTCCCTCTCAGACTCCGCACTGTCCTCTCGATGCCAGGATGACCCGAGGAGGGGAGAGTATGAGCCCACCGAATCAGCTTGTCCCGGACCCCCCTCGGTACGTACTGAGTTCC
Organism: Oncorhynchus mykiss; assembly: GCF_057628025.1. Taxonomy (NCBI): domain Eukaryota; kingdom Metazoa; phylum Chordata; class Actinopteri; order Salmoniformes; family Salmonidae; genus Oncorhynchus; species Oncorhynchus mykiss. The sequence goes on from NC_143043.1 coordinate 58,329,221, forward strand.
CACTGGACAGTTGGGGGGGGCCGGCTCTGACCGTGAGGCCTCCTCTATCTCCGCGTCCACCTCCCATACCACCGGTGCCACGAGACATGACGGTGAAATTATGGGAGCTGGCTCAACGGGCCGCTCCTCGGTATCATAGAGGCGGGACAGTGCGTCGGCTTTGGTGTTTTGGGAGCCTGGCCGGTATGAGAGGGTAAACCGGAACCTGGTAAAAAAACATGGCCCATCTAGCCTGACGTGGATTTAGTCTCTTCGCTGCCCGGATATACTCGAGATTACGATGGTCAGTCCAGATGAGAAAGGGGTGTTTAGCCCCCTCAAGCCAATGTCTCCACACCTTCAGAGCCTTGACTACAGCTAACAACTCCCGGTCCCCCACATCATAGTTTCGCTCCGCTGGGCTGAGCTTGCTCGAAAAGAAAGCACAAGGGCGAAGCTTGGGTGGCACGCCCGAGCGTTGGGACAGCACGGCTCCGACCCCAGCCTCGGACGCATCCACCTCCACTATGAACGCTAAAGAGGGGTCCGGATGCGCCAACACGGGCGCATTGGTGAACAGCTCCTTCAAACGAGTGAATGCTCTGCCCGCCTCTGCTGACCAGCGCAAGCGCACCGGTCCTCCCTTCAGCAGCGAGGTGATGGGAGCAGCCACCTGACCAAAACCCCGGATAAACCTCCGGTAGTAATTGGCAAACCCTAAAAACCGCTGCACCTCTTTCACCGTGGTCGGAGTCGGCCAATTACGCACGGCTGTAACGCGGTCATCCTCCATCACCACCCCAGAGGTGGAAATACGATATCCCAGGAAGGAAACGGACTGCTTGAAAAACTCACATTTCTCCGCCTTGCAATACAGGTCATGCTCCAGCAGTCGCCCAAGTACCTTACGCACCAGAGACACATGCGCCGCGCGTGTGGCAGAATAGATCAAGATGTCATCGATGTACACTACCACTCCCTGCCCGAGCAGGTCTCGGAGAATTTCGTCTACGAAGGATTGGAAGACGGCTGGAGCATTCTTCAACCCGTATGGCATGACGCGGTACTCATAATGACCAGATGTAGTACTAAATGCAGTTTTCCACCCATCTCCTCCCCGGATACGCACCAGATTATACGCGCTCCTCAGGTCCAGTTTTGTGAAGAAGCGCGCCCCGTGAAATGATTCCACCGCCGTAGCGATGAGAGGTAGTGGGTAACTAAACCCCACTGTGATGGAATTTAGACCTCTATAATCAATGCACGGACGCAGACCTCCATCCTTCTTCTTCACAAAAAAGAAGCTTGAGGAGACGGGTGATGCGGAGGGCCGAATGTACCCCTGTCTCAGCGATTCAGCAACGTATGTTTCCATCGCTACCGTCTCCTCCTGGGACAATGGATACACGTGACTCCTAGGAAGTGCAGCGTTCTCCAGAAGGTTTATCACGCAGTCCTCTCGACGATGAGGTGGTAATTGGGTCGCCTTCCTTTTACTGAAGGCGATAGCCAAATCGGCATATTCAGAGGGAATGCGCACGGTGGAGACTTGGTCTGGACTCTCCACCGTAGTCGCACCAACGGCAACTCCTCTACACCTACCTGAACACTCCTCTGACCACCCCTTAAGAGCCCCCTGTCGCCAGGAAATCACCGGATTGTGTTGAGCTAACCAGGGAACCCCCAACACCACTGGAAACGCAGGTGAATCTATAAGGAACAGACTAATCTGCTCCTTATGATCCCCCTGCGTTACCATGTCCAGTGGCACCGTAGCCTCCCTAATCACTCCTGACCCTAATGGTCGGCTATCTAAGGAGTGCACGGGGAAGGGTTGGTCTAACGACACCAGGGGAATCCCTAGCCTTAACGCAAGCCCACGATCCATGAAATTCCCAGCTGCGCCTGAATCGACTAGCGCCTTATGCTGTAGAGAGGGAAAAAACCCAGGGAAAGAAGTCAATACATACACATGACCGACAGGAGGCTCTGGGTGAGTCTGGTGCTTACTCACCTGGGGTGATCAAGCAGTGCTCCGCCTGCCATCCCGACTCCCAGACGAGTTCCTCCAGCACCGGTCTGACGTGTGCCCTCGTCGACCACAACTAGTGCAGGAGGACACTCCTCCTCCGGTCCCCCTCGAAGCTGCCCCTCCTAATTCCATAGGGATAGGGGCAGGAGGGCTGGGAAGTGGAAACGACAGGGCCTGATCCGAACGCCCGCGGGCAGCCAGCAGATTGTCGAGACGGATAGCCAAGTCAATGAGCTCATCCAGTGTGCAGGTGGTGTCCCGACATGCCAGCTCCCTGCGGACGTCCTCCCTGAGACTGCATCTGAAATGATCGACCAAGGCCCTGTCGTTCCATCCTGCTCCTGCGGCCAAGGTCCTGAACTCCAGAGCGAAGTCCTGTGCGCTCCTCGTCTCCTGCCGCAGGTGGAACAGCCGTTCACCCGCCGCCCGACCCTCTGGTGGATGGTCAAAAACAGCTCGGAATCGGCGGGTGAACTCTGGGTAATTATCCCTCGCCGAGTCCGGACCATTCCACACTGCGTTGGCCCACTCGAGGGCTCGCCCAGTCAAGCAGGAGACGAGGGCGCTCACACTCTCCTCTCCAGAGGGAGCAGGACGCACGGTAGCCAGGTATAGTTCCAGTTGAAGGAGGAAACCCTGGCACCCAGCCGCCGTTCCGTCATACTCCCGTGGGAGTGTCAACCGAAGAGCCCCGGAGCCCGATGTGGTCGCAGGAACAGGAGGTGCTGGAGAAGGGGGTGCTAGCGATGATGTGGGAAGACCACTCCTCTCCCATCGATCCATCCTCTCCATAATTTGGTCCATGGCAGAACCAATCCGATGAAGCACACTGGTGTGGTGGAGGACTCTCTCCTCCATCGATGGGAGAGGAGACGCGGCTGCTCCTGCTGATTCCATGGGTGGTGCGGGATTCTGTCACGTAATATCAAGGTGGGTGGAATCAGGCGCAGAGAGCAGGTTACAGTGAGTCGATAGTTTTTTATTCTCCGGAAACCAAACACGGTCAACCCAAATATACAGGGTGAAATAATCCAACACAGGATCAAAATATTATCGGAGAAAATAACACACACGTATTAACCCAAAATCCATGAATCCAAAACAATCCCGCACAAAACAAGGGCGGGACAACCTACTACATATAAGGACGTCAATTAAACTAAAATACACACAGGTGAAACTAATAAGACAAAACCAACAGACAAACGAAAAAGGGATCGGTGGTGGCTAGTAGGACGGTGACGACGACCGCCGAGCACCGCCCGAACAGGCAGGAGAGCCAACCTCGGCGGAAGTCGTGACAGTAATAATAAAATAGAGACAATAGATCTAGCTTGTCTGCCATAATATAACAGAGACAGTAGATCTAGCTGGTGTGTCATAATATAATTGAGACTATAGATCTAGCAGGTCTGTCAAACAGAAAGGAACATTTTGACATTTGCTGTATGGTTGATGAGAAACTCCATATTGCAAATGTACGGTCCCTTACTAGACTTTCGCAAATGTTTGTCAAATTCGCGGACGGCGGCGGGCCGTCCGAACAAAGTCTCTCTGACATTCGGTTTCCGTCATTTTTCCGCTGTCCCGGTAATGCCCACCAGTGGGCGAATGGAATCATATTGCAAATGTACAAAACATCACCAATGTGGCCTTTTCTCCTAAACGGAAAATACTTTGAATATGAAACTTGGTGAGCATAGGTTTGGCATAATGGGCAGTTGGCCCCGAACAATATGGCATCGAGGCCCAAACGCTTTTTGAGATATGATAATTTTTCTGAGATTAAAGGTCAAAAACTAAAACAGAGTGCTAATTTTACCGCTTCACATCAAAGTACATGAACCAGCAGTGTCAGGAAAAAAAGAACCAGCCATTTATCTATCATAATTTAAGAGAAATCGTACAATGTACAATTGCTCGGTGTTAGCATGACTTTCCGCGCCGACAGAGATGGCCGCCTCGCTTCGCGTTCCTAGGAAGTTTTTTGTTTTTTTACGTTATTTCTTACATTGGTACCCCAGGTCATCTTAGGTTTCATTACATACAGTCGAGAAGAACTACTGAACATAAGAGCAGCGTCAACTCACCATCAGTACGACCAAGAATATGACTTTCGCGAAGCGGATCCTGTGTTCTGCCTTTCACCCAGGACAACGGAATGGATCCCAGCCGGCGACCAAAAAAAACGACTTCATAAAAGGGGGAGACGAAGCGGTCTTCTGGTCAGACTCCGGAGACGGGCACATTGTGCACCACTCCCTAGCATTCTTCTCGCCAATGTCCAGTCTCTTGACAACAAGGTTGATGAAATCCGAGCAAGGGTAGCATTCCAGAGGGACATCAGAGACTGTAACGTTCTTTGCTTCACAGAAACATGGCTCACTGGAGAGACGCTATCAGAGTCGGTGCAGCCAGCTGGTTTCTCACGCATCGCGCCGACAGAAACAAACATCTTTCTGGTAAGAAGAGGGGCGGGGGCGTATGCTTCATGGTTAACGTGACGTGGTGTGGCCACAACAACATACAGGAACTCAAGTCCTTCTGTTCACCTGATTTAGAATTCCTCACAATCAAATGTCGACCGCATTATCTACCAAGGGAATTCTCTTCGATTATAATCACAGCCGTATATATTCCCCCCCAAGAGATGGCTCTGAACGAACTTTATTTGACTCTTTGCAAACTGGAATCCATATATCCGGAGGCTGCATTCATTGTAGCTGGGGATTTTAACAAGGCTAATCTGAAAACAAGACTCCCTAAATATCAGCATATCGATTGCGCAACCAGGGCTGGAAAAACCTTGGATCATTGCTATTCTAACTTCCGCGACGCATATAAGGCCCTGCCCCGCATCACCGGGGGCAAACTACCTGCCCTCCAGGACACCTACACCACCCGATGTCACAGGAAGGCCATAAAGATCATCAAGGACAACAACCACCCGAGCCACTGCCTGTTCACCCCGCTATCATCCAGAAGGCGAGGTCAGTACAGGTGCATCAAAGCTGGGACCGAGAGACTGAAAAACAGCTTCTATCTCAAGGCCATCAGACTGTTAAACAGCCACCACTAACATTGAGTGGCTGCTGCCAACACACTGACTCAACTCCAGCCACTTTAATAATGGGAATTGATGGGAAATGATGTAAAATATATCACTAGCCACTTTAAACAATGCTACCTAATATAATGTTTACATACCCTACATTATTCATCTCATATGTATACGTATATACTGTACTCTATATAATCTACTGCATCTTTATGTAATACATGTATCACTAGCCACTTTAAACTATGCCACTTTGTTTACATACTCATCTCATATGTATATACTGCACTCAATACCATCTACTGTATCTTGCCTATGCCGCTCTGTACCATCACTCATTCATATAACTTTATGTACATATTCTTTATCCCCTTACACTTGTGTCTATAAGGTAGTAGTTTTGGAATTGTTAGCTAGATTACTTGTTGGTTATTACTGCATTGTCGGAACTAGAAGCACAAGCATTTCACTACACTCGCATTAACATCTGCTAACCATGTGTATGTGACAAATAAAATTTGATTTGATTTGATTTGATAATGTTCAAACAAAATGTTTGTTTTTTTCAAAAAAGTTTGAAATAAAGTTGCAGCATGTTCAGACAAATCTTTTTAAAACAAAATAATTACACTAAAAATAATAATATTCACTCCACTTACACTGCTGCACCATACATAACCAAACAATTGACCTAGGAACACTCCTACCCTCACCACACCAACCCAAACTACGAGCCTGACCAGGAGACCCTGACACCTGTGCATTGGGTGAACATACATGGAACAATCGAAAAGGAAACTTTAACCCTAGCCTTAACCACTCCAACACTAACCTTAAACGGTCACAAGAAACAGGCCTCCTAATTGTCCTTAGAATTTCTAAGCAAACAAGCTGGAGGCAGGGCTTTCTCCTATCGAGCTCCATTTTTATGGAATGGTCTGCCTACCCATGTGAGAGACGCAGACTCGGTCTCAACCTTTAAATCTTTACTGAATACTCATCTCTTCAGTGGGTCATATGATTGAGTGTAGTATTACCCAGGAGTGTGAAGGTTTGCTGTCTCCTTGCTGTCTCTGCCTGGCCGGTTCCCCTCTTTCCACTGGGATTCTCTGCCTCTAACCCTATTACAGGGGCTGAGTCACTGGTTTACTGGTGCTCCTTCATGCCGTCACTAGGAGTGGTGCGTCACTTGAGTGGGTTGGGCCACTGACATGATCTTCCTGTCTGGGTTGGCGCCCCCCCCTTGGGTTGTGCCGTGGCAGAGATCTTTGTGGGCTATACTCGGCCTTGTCTCAGGATGGTAAGTTGGTGGTTGAAGATATCACTCTAGTGGTGTGGGGGCTGTGCTTTGGCAAAGTGGGTGGGGTTATATCTTTCCTGTTTGGCCCTGTCCGGGGGTGTCATCGGATGGGGCCACAGTGTCTCCTGACCCCTCCTGTCTCAGCCTCCAGTATTTATGCTGCAGTAATTTATGTGTCGGGGGGCTAGGGTCAGTTTGTTATAACTGGAGTACTTCTCCTGTCTTATCCGGTGTCCTGTGTGAATTTAAGTATGCTCTCTCTAATTCTCTCTTTGTTTCTCTCTCTCGGAGGACCTGAGCCCTAGGAGGACCTGAGCCCTAGGATCATGCGTCAGGACTACCTGGCATGATGACTCCTTGCTGCTGCTCCAGTTTCAACTGACCTGTTCACCGGACGTGCTACCTGTCCCAGACCTGCTGTTTTCAACTCTCTGAAGAGGATCCGTCAGATATAAAAACCAGCTTTGGACACTCGGGGGACACCCGGCCCCGTCTCGCTCCTACTGAACCGACCACTACAAGACTTGAACAACATAGCGACGATAACTCACTGGCTAAGAATGACACCCTAATGGGACCCATGATCCTGGAAGGGAGTGGCCTCACTAGTTCTTGCCATCTGAACCACTGAGTACAAAGGACTGACACTTGGGGTGGATGCATGACAACCGTAGAGGAGGTTATACTTCCTGGGTTTTTGTCTGCTCAAACTCTCAAGGCCGACTGACATGCTTGAGATAGACACATGGCAACCAACTGTGAAGCTGGGTTCCTGGAAGGGAGCAGCCCTCTATGGTTTTTTGCCTGACCCTAAACCAAGTATGTATCTACGAGGATGATGGACGGAGCTCAAAGGGTGGATGCCTGACAACGGTAGAGAAGGTTCACCTTCTGGGTTTTGTCTGCTCAAACCACAAGAACTCAATGACAGACCGTATTGGTATGGACACATGGCAAGCAACTGAGACACCAGACCCGCACAGGGTACGCAACTCAACCGCGTTGCCTGATCCTACACCAAGCAGGCCACGACAGCACCAGCTAGATGTGAATAAACGGCAATTGCTTCCGAGTAAGGATCCTGGAAGGGAATTACTCTTAAATGTATTGATGAACCAAAACATTTAGGACCCAATGACTGATGGACACGGAGTGACAATTGGCCAACCAGCAGTGAAGGACGGTTCCATGGGCGACTTCCTTTCTGGTGGCCCTTTTTCACCACCATTGACACCTTGACCAATAGAAGGACTCCCCTAACCTTTACTCTAACCTTAACCCCACCCTTATCCTAACCCTAACCTCACTCTTACCCTAACCCCCACTCTAACCCTATCCCCTACCTGGACTTAAAACGGACGAAAGACATAAGGATGAAGACACCTAAAACCAACGCACCCCAAAACCAACTATACTAAAGTGGGCAACTATAGGCTTCTATAACCTAGGGGGGGGGGGGGATCTGTGCCCGGACCCTTCGACTCTCCCACTCGGCAAGCGGAGTGCAACCCACCCCCCCGGTCTCTGCATTAGCTTGAAGGAATCAGATCGACCTTGTGGATTCCTTACAAACACAACCCTAACCCTCTGTCCTCATTCCTTTGTCCTCAACCTTATGTCCTCAACCCACACTGTGCCTGGATAACAGGAAGTTTCATTAGACTATTCTATAACAAAACAAGTCAATTTCCTGGGTTGAACTATGATATCTGAGAGATTCATCTTCCTCAGTAGTGATATGGTTTACATAATCTCTATAGAGTTTTATGTCTGAATTTGAACAGTAATGACTGCTTGAAGATGATTGACCAGACCCTGCAGATGGAAACAGTAGTTGAAGATGATTGGCCAGACCCTGCAGATGGACACTGTGCTTGTGTAACAGTACTCGTCTTGCGTTGTGTACAATCAGTCATCGACACGGAACTCCAACATGTAGCACCAGTCATGTAGCTTTATTCTGATAAGAACGACACAAAATTGCACGTCATGCAATGCACGTCTCACCATCCAACTCTGCACTCACGCACGCTGGTTTGGTGCTTGTTCACTGGGACAGTTACCAAAATAATACAATTACAATATAATATATTTAACAATGTACCTGATAAGAACGACACAAAATTGCACGTCATGCAATGCACGTCTCACCATCCAACTCTGCACTCACGCACTGTACAAAATATATGAACCCCCCCACCAGACACAGTAAGTTGCTAGCTAATACTGGCGGGAATTCTCTACAACAAAATGCACAACAAATATTCTCCAAAAACCGCTGCATCTTATCGAATAACATTTACAAACAATTTGATATAAATTGTACATTTAAATTATCACTTGAGAGTATAAAAATCACTTTTGATGTACAGTGCTTTGCAACCAACAACTTACCGCTGGTTTGGTGCTTGTTCACTGGGACGATTCAAACTGGAACATCCCCCCTCGTAAGCAAGCTATGCAAACCAGCCAATAAGATGCCATGTTGAGTAGGTGAAGGCAAAACAAACTCAAACCAAAAACCCATTGGCTTAACAATAAAGTGGCAAGTGGAATCACCAATATAACCCTGTTACACTCCCCCCTACTGAATTCCACTTGCCAAGAAAAATAACAAAATACAAAACGGCACTGTGCAAACATACCAGATACAGAGACACTCAACATATGTACAGAATAATCCAGAGAAAAAAAATATATATATACTACCTAATAGAGAGAACTAAAAGGTAAAGCTGTGTATATCAAGGATGCAGACCCTGCTTTAAATCAGTCACTAAATATTCCAGTCATTAGACTATTCTCCTTGAGAATTAGAGTGAAAAGCAGTTGATCAAACCCCTTAGCCCTCATAGGTAAACATGCCTGTCACATGTTAAGTACACTCGGTGACTTTAAAACATCCAAGTAATAAAATAAACCACCATAAGAGACTATCATATCCGTCACATTACCATCCTGCAACCTCTAATCATGGTCACAATGATGTAAAAGCAAAACAAATAAAAGATGTCAATACCATTGACCCTCTATTCACATATTTAACCTTCAAGAGCTAACTTTCTGCTGATTCATAATCTCAATCAGTCTTGACACTGGTTTAAATAGCCTTCCTGCCCTTGACCTAATATGACCCCGACTACCTTCAACTGCATAAGGGGTAACAGTGTTGTGTACTGTTGCAATAGTGTGTCCGTCAACACAATCAGTACGTAACTGATCAGGTAAGGAATGGTCCGTGTTTGGTAGGTCAGTACGGATATCGTAAGCAGACTGGTCAATTAGCTCACTCACTACACTGTTACAGTCTCGGTCAGATTCTTGAAGACTCTCTGATCGAGGCAGACCTTCCAGCTGCAGTATATCATCCACGGAATCCAAAGGTGAAATATCCTGAGCATCCAAGGATCGCACATCACCCTCCAGGCTTGTGTCACCTGTTCCTTCAGAAGACAACTCTGACACCCACACTCTGGTTCTGTACTCAGCACCATCATCCACTGCAGTGTCCATGGCAGCTGAGACCACAAGGCTGTCATTCATGTCCTCAGACTCTGTTAATCCAGACATGTCTGTTCTCTCCTCAACAGCAGCATGGGGAAGAGGAAGAAAGTTGACTGGCATTATCAGGTTGCAATGTACCGTCTTCTCCCGTCCAGTGGAGCTGTTCTGAATCTTAAAAGTGTGACTGACAGCATTCAATCCAGTGACAAGGTAGACAGTATCCTCCCAACGGTCAGCGAGCTTCCGCTTTCCCCGCTCCCCCTTGTTAGCCAGCAATACTCAATCCCCAATCTCCACTGGTGCTCCTCTGACTCTTCTGTCATAAAGGTCAGCATGCCTCTTCAACTGCTTCGCTGCAGATTCCTGTGCTGCATTCATGGCTTCTTTCAGATCTCTCCTCAAAGACTGAACAAATCAAATCAAATCAAATCAAATTTATTTATATAGCCCTTTGTACATCAGCTGATATCTCAAAGTGCTGTACAGAAACCCAGCCTAAAACCCCAAACAGCAAGCAATGCAGGTGTAGAAGCACGGTGGCTAGGAAAGACTCCCTAGAAAGGCCAAAACCTAGGAAGAAACCTAGAGAGGAACCAGGCTATGTGGGGTGGCCAGTCCTCTTCTGGCTGTGCCGGGTGGAGATTATAACAAAACATGGTCAAGATGTTCAAATGTTCATAAATGACCAGCATGGTCGAATAATAATAAGGCAGAATAGTTGAAACTGGAGCAGCAGTACTGTCAGGTGGACTGGGGACAGCAAGGAGTCATCATGTCAGGTAGTCCTGGGGCATGGTCCTAGGGCTCAGGTCCTCCGAGAGAGAGAAAGAAAGAGAGAATTAGAGAGAGCATATGTGGGATGGCCAGTCCTCTTCTGGCTGTGCCGGGTGGAGATTATAACAGAACATGGCCAAGATGTTCAAATGTTCATAAATGACCAGCATGGTCGAATAATAATAAGGCAGAACAGTTGAAACTGGAGCAGCAGCACAGCCAGGTGGACTGGGGACAGCAAGGAGTCATCATGTCAGGTAGTCCTGGGGCATGGTCCTAGGGCTCAGGTCCTCCGAGAGAGAGAAAGAGAGAAGGAGAGAATTAGAGAACGCACACTTAGATTCACACAGGACACCGAATAGGACAGGAGAAGTACTCCATATATAACAAACTGACCCTAGCCCCCCGACACATAAACTACTGCAGCATAAATACTGGTCATAGTCGACAACTTCTGGGTTCTCTATGACAGAGCCAAAGACTATGTCAACAGGCAGTCTTGGCGTCCTCCCAAACATTAGCAGGAAAGGGGCAAAGCCTGTGGTCTCGTGGATTGTACAATTGTATGCAAACGTAAGGGACTTCAGCGCCTGAGGCCATCTGTGCTTTGCTCTCGTTGGCAGGGCCCGGATCATATTTCCCAAAGTCCTATTCATCCTTTCGCAGGACCCGTTCCCCATCGGATGGTATGGCGTGGTGTGAGACTTCTGAACGCCTGCAACACTCAACAGTTCGGCTATTAAAGCGCTCTCAAAGTTGGCTCCCTGGTCTGAGTGTATACGGCGAGGCATCCCGTAGAGACAGAAATAGTTGTTCCACAACTGATGAGCTACTGACTTAGCAGACTGGTTCGGACACAAGAAGGCATGAGCCAATTTGGTAAAGTGGTCAGTAACAACGAGCACATCCAAGGATTTGTTTGAAGAATCTTCTGCAGACCAGAAGTCTATGCACACTAGTTCAAGAGGCTCAGTTGTTATTATGCTCTCAAGAGGAGCTCTTGCTTCCGGATCAGGAGTCTTGCTCACCACGCATCTCCTGCAGCACTTCACATAAGCTTTTACCTCCCTCTCCAGGCCATGCCAGAAGAACCTCTGTCTTGTCAGGTAGACTGTTCTCTGTTGGCCCTGGTGGCCAGCTTCATCATGGACACCCTTCAACACCATTGCTTTCATGGAGGCTGGAACCACATACAGATACATTTTCCTCTTTGTAACCACATTCTTCGAAACACGATACAGTACACCCATCTTCATGGTCAACTTGTCCCAACTTCTGAGAAGACACAAAACCTCAACACTCTCATGGGCACGCTCTCTCCGGGATGGTCTTCTCCCCCTCTCCACAAAGAAGATGACTTTGCTGATCACGTTGTCATCACGCTGCTTACTCATCAGTAAGTCGTGTGGCAGAACATCGACATCGGTCTGCTCTGATGGCATAACAGCCTGTGGGAGCTGTGGCAACAGCAGTGCATGTGAGCCCACTTCACCCACCCAGCACCTGTGTGAATGAAGAACAGCTGCAACTTCATGTCTTGATAAAGCACCAGATGGGGGGTCAACAGTAGCCTGACAGCTAATGACCACTTCGTTGGAGTCAGAGGCTTTGTCAAAGGGGTGGCTGGACCAGCGAAACACATCTTGCACTCTGTCTGTGCGCACAGCGTCGGCTTCAGCTAGTAAGGTCTCGTACGGAACCCTTGTCAGGCGATGGAGTGCACTGGGTCGTACGAAGGGCTCTCTGCTCAAAGCATCTGCAACAACATTTATTTTTCCAGGGATGTACTTGATGTCAAACTCGTACGGTGCCAGCTTGGCGACCCATCTCTGTTCACAAGCATCAAGCTTTGCTTTGGTCAGAATGTATGTCAAGGGATTATTATCCGTCCATGCCGTGAACTGCTGTCCCCGTAGCCAGTGGTGGAACTTGTCACAGATAGCCCATTTCATGGCAAAGAACTCGAGCCTGTGCGCAGGATACCTCGACTGTGCATAACTGAGGGACTTGCTCGCGAAGGCTATAGGTCTCGCTGTAGTTCCCGGTTCCTGCACCTGAGATAGCACAGCACCTAAGCCATTACTGGATGCATCCACCGAGAGTAGAAAGGGTTTTTCGAAGTTGGGGTGGGCCAACAAAACCTGGTCCAGTAAGGCTTGCTTTAGCTGGAATAAGGCCTGTCTGCATTCTGTTGTCCACTCGGCAGCCGTCAACTTCCTGACAGGTGAGCTTCGCTTCTTTTTCCAGCGTGGAGCCTTGTGTCCAGTAGTCAATCCAAAGAGAGGCTTTGCAATGGTCGAGCAACCTTCAATGAACTGTTGATAATACACCACCATCCCAAGGAATGACCTCAATTTCTTCTGAGATGGAATGTCAGTGCCATCTTTCATCAGATCGGCTTCTGTTACTCCTGTAATGGCCCTCACCTTCTCAGGGTCTGTAGCTACACCATCCGCACTAATGATATGCCCCAGAAACTTCACAGACCTCTGCAGAAAGTTACATTTTTTTGGCGCCAACTTCAGGTTGTGAGCCTTGAGACGCTCAAAAACCATTTCCAGGCGCTGTATAGCCAGATCTTCAGTGGGCGCATAGACCAAGACATCGTCAAGGTAACACAGCAGGCTAAGAAAGTTCTGATCCCCAAAGATGTTTAGCATCATCCTCATAAAGGTTGCCGGACTATTACATAACCCCTGTGGCATTCGATTGTATTCGTACAATCCAAATGGCGACGTAAAAGCTGTGAATCTCCGGTCATCCTCATGCACTTCCACATTGTAGTAGCCAGAGGTAAGGTCCATTGTCGAGAAAAAGGCATTTCCACCTAACGCAGCCAGCGCGTCAGCCTGGTGAGGGAGTGGTTTGGTGTCTTTGATGGTGCGAGCATTGAGCAAACAAAAATCAGTACAGAGTCTCAGGTCTCCAGACTTCTTCCATACAAGGACAAGGGGAGAGGCGAACTCACTACTAGACTTCCTTATGATATCACGTTCTTCCATCTCATTCAATGCTTGTTTGAGCTTCTCATAATTATTTGGTGAAAGGCGTCGGTAGGGCATCCGAAAGGGTTTCTCATCACTCAGTTGAATGCGGTGAAGACATCCGGAAGCTTTTCCACAATCCAACTTGTGCCTGGAAAAAATAGACTGGTACTCAGCTATGAGCTGGATGAGTTTCTTCTTACCAGCAGGAGACGCTTGACAGGAGGAGACATCAATATCAGTCAAACCTAAGTCACGTAAGACCTCAGGATCGCTTGAACTGTCCGGTCCGTCAGTATCGTGAAGTTGGCTGGAACAGTCAGTCAGTGTCAAGTCATCTTGGCAGTCAGTGAGTATATCAGCCGTTCTCTGCACTTGCTGCTGGAAAGCTGCTGATGAATCATCATTCACACACGAACAGTCAAAGTCCTCTAGAGCCATGCAAGGAAAGACATCGGCTAGAGTGGCGTTTCGTCTCAATGTCACTGTCTTCTGAGAAGGGTTAATCACTCTAACAGGGAGCCACCCATCCCCCCGCAATAGAGCTACTGTCCTCCCTACGAGTATTGACCTTGGTGTTGACCTTGAACTGCTGGGCTCAATGACAACAGCACTGCCAGCTGATAGATTCTGAGTGTTTCGTAGTCTGCCCCAGACTAAGTGCTCCTGCATAGGCTCCAGAGTCACAGCCCCTTTTAGTCTCACAGTTCCAACTTTGTCAGGTACTTCACTGTCTCTCCATCTCTCCACATTAGCCATCATATCGATTAGCTTGCTCTCCTCACCCCCGTCACACACAGGAGTATAAACCCTCTTCCAGAGATCTCCATCCGTCTTCAGGTGGCGAATCAAGTGCTTTAGGAGATTGCTGCCCAAGATGAGGTCATCACTCTGGCCTTCCACCACCAGTGTAGGCACAGCAACTCTACATCCGTACACCTCCATCTCCAGCTCACATACTCCCAAAGGCCTCGTCTTCAACCCACCACAACCAACCAAGACTACCTCTGTAGGACTCAATGATGGACTTTTCAACACTCCTGCATGCAACAGTTCAGGTAAGACCCTAGAGCTCAAGGTACAAGCCATGGATCCACTGTCAAGCATAGCTCTCACTTCTACTTCTCCTCCTATTAACACCTTGGCATAGAATAAATCATCATACGGGGTAAGTCTCTGTGTGTTCTGCATTATGATACTCTTCTCAGTTTCCATTTCGTCACAAACACTTTTATATACAGACTCCAAATCAACAGCTCTCACTGATGGGGACTCTACAAAAGGCCCAACACTCTCCCCTTCTACATGCAGGCCTACTAGTTTTCCACCAGACTCCACCAGCTGTGCTCAGAGCTGCGGCCTTGGGGCAGTGAGAGCGTGCGTGGCCAGCTACATGACAAAGAAAGCAGAGGTGATTGGCCCTGCAGTGAAAGTAAGTATCATGTCCAGCATCCCCGCACACGTTACATGGCCCATTAGACTTCACTTTGCTCCTATTCCCTTTTTGGAACTTATGGTCAGACTGTTGTGGCCTCTGCTCCAGCACACGCTCCAGCATGGCAAGGATACGTTCCATCGGCTCAGCTGAGCCCTGAATATTCTGGGCTGGGTAAGGCAACGTATTGGGTACTTCCATGTGGGTTCTCACAGCAGGCATGGTGATCGGCATGACAGCACCAACTTCCTGCTTCATTGTTGCGATGGCTGGGGTCAACTTAGGTAAGTGAGAGTACCTCCGCTCCTGTATTCATCCAGCCTCTCATGAACATCTGGAGCAGTCCACTGCTGTAATGGCTTGCACTTAAAGATAAGCGACAGTTCAGCATTAGGGCAATGTCTGATAAACATGACTGTGAGCTCACGTGATGGGTCTTCAACACTTTTTCCCTGTCTCTTTAGACAATCTTCAGCAACCTCCATAGCCCTGTTCAGTCTGAGCCAATATTCAAATGGTTGTTCATCAGTCAGAGGTAATGTGGCATAAAAGTCAGCAAGGGGCATACTTGAAAAAACAGTGTCACTAAAATGTTGTTTCAGTATGTCAAAGATGGGACTCGGGCCTTTAGATAAATCAATGGAGGGATTGCTGCGTATGCCAACTTTAACAACATCACGGGCCCTTCCCATTAGCCTGCCCATAACCTCAACTGCTTGGTCCATCACAGACACGCCCCTCTTACGCATGTAAACCCTTACCATATCCTCCCACTCATGCACTGTGCACTTTTCAGAGCCATCCCCCCGAAAGTACACCGGTTCCCTGATATCAGACTTCAATACCAGGTTCAGGCCTGACACATCCATACCCCTCGAGCTGCATACACTCCCCATAACATTGTCCCCAACATGCCCAACAATTGCCTTTGACTCCAAACAGGAGGCAATGTTCTCCCCAATGGAATGACCAATCTGCTGTACTATGTCTGCTATCAAATCCATGGAGACCTCCCCACTCCCTGTATTTGGCAAAACTCTTTCATACACATCCTTGGGCGTGTCCATGGGTAACCTATCATCAAAACCCTCCAGTTTGGGCATAGGTGTAGAAGTAACTGGAATTTTGGCTGAACCCCTACCAACAGATGGTGACATATTAAATGACAGGAAACCCCTACCTCTCCCAACACCTTCCATTTTAACAATGGGAAATCAACACCCTAATAAAAATGTAAATAGCAAAACATGTATATATATATATATATATATTTTAAACCTCACGTCAAAATCTAACCTATATCTAGTACACTGGTAAAACTCACCCTACTTATATCAGATATACATTAGAATTGCAATTAAACAAGTAACACAAAAGTTCATCAATTTCGATAATAAAACGTTCTAGTGGCGCCCTCTTGTGGCGAAATGCGATATCGCTATAAACTGCACCAGCAACGTCTTATCTGATTCTTCAACAGCAACCACGGCGAAGTTCTGAGATGGAAATCCAGCGAAGGATGATCCGATCCAGAAGAACGGTCACGGCACCACTGTAACAGTACTCGTCTTGCGTTGTGTACAATCAGTCATCGACACGGAACTCCAACATGTAGCACCAGTCATGTAGCTTTATTCTGATAAGAACGACACAAAATTGCACGTCATGCAATGCACGTCTCACCATCCAACTCTGCACTCACGCACGCTGGTTTGGTGCTTGTTCACTGGGACAGTTACCAAAATAATACAATTACAATATAATATATTTAACAATGTACCTGATAAGAACGACACAAAATTGCACGTCATGCAATGCACGTCTCACCATCCAACTCTGCACTCACGCACTGTACAAAATATATGAACCCCCCCCCACCAGACACAGTAAGTTGCTAGCTAATACTGGCGGGAATTCTCTACAACAAAATGCACAACAAATATTCTCCAAAAACCGCTGCATCTTATCGAATAACATTTACAAACAATTTGATATAAATTGTACATTTAAATTATCACTTAAGAGTATAAAAATCACTTTTGATGTACAGTGCTTTGCAACCAACAACTTACCGCTGGTTTGGTGCTTGTTCACTGGGACGATTCTAACTGGAACATCCCCCCTCGTAAGCAAGCTACGCAAACCAGCCAATAAGATGCCATGTTGAGTAGGTGAAGGCAAAACAAACTCAAACCAAAAACCCATTGGCTTAACAATAAAGTGGCAAGTGGAATCACCAATATAACCCTGTTACACTTGAAGATGATTGGCCAGACCCTGCAGATGGATACAGCCTTATAAGCAATGCATGGATTGCCATTTATCCTTGCTGTTATTCTCAATCTCTTTTCAAGTAAAGGGGGAAATGCAGTTTAAATATTTTGTTTAATTTAATTCATCTGGTTAAGACTGTCACTATTGTCAGGGCCACCCAGATGTGCAGCGCTGGACACAGCTTTTTTGTCACAACTAATTCATCTGGCTCAGTCTAGTCCAGTCTCTCAGGCATCACCTAATTCTGAACAGCTAGGAGATCTAGACTTCAGTTTAATCATGATTTATCTGGTACACACAAATCACTTTATAAATGTTAATGTGGTTTGACTGTTTTGAGTGAAAAGCAAGAAGATAATGAATATTTAGGAGATTTGCAGAGGATGAACAATGAGGCAATTGCCTGGGTATCCACAGGGTGTGCAGGCCATTGTTCCAGCACTAACACCTTAACTCCTCTAATCATCAAGAACTTCATTGGCTAGTGGAATTACTAAGGTGTTAGAAACAAAGTGCATTCTCACATGTTTTGTCCAATGTTTTATTCTCTCTGACTAAAATGTGTGTTATTAAGGCAGAAGCATGTATCATCATAGGAATTAAAATACGCTGTAGCTTTAAAGGATCAGCCTTCTCCTTTTCCACAAAGGAAAAACTACAGTGGGAGGGGTTTCTTCTGTGCCACTGGTGTGCTGCGTTGCTTTAGTCACAAGACATTACTCTGGTGTGCTGCATTGCTTTAGTCAAAACACTCGACTTACATGTGATTCTGTAGTCGTCTTGAAAGGAAAGTGAGTTTTTACCAATTGATTTTAATGTAGCTACAATATTGTAAAACTACATGCTTCAAACTGTATTTGTAGAACTCATGACAATTGGGAGGAACTTGCATATATATTTTGTGAACTTTGCCTTGTTTGTCTTTACCAGCCACGCTATGTTCATACAAAACTGTCTGTTGAGAAATGCAGAATGAGAGCTGTGACAAGGCAGGCCGAATGCCAACCTGACAATAGTTACAGTTGAATAAACTCACAGGCTCACTATATTCCTGCACTAGCACTGCTTATGTTTGCATGAACTGACTTTTATATAAATACATATAGTGTGTCATTCTCATCTGTGAAAGGATAGTGTTGTGATTGTTTTGACAGACCATTTAGCCATGTCCTGTGCTATGAAAAGTCTGGTGGAGGATAACGACAGATACCTGAAGTCCTTCCAGCTGTTCCTGGAGCGCTCCTCTGAACACAAGTGCATGCAGGACTTTATCCATGGCATCTTGCCTGATATTCTAGCCAGGTAACAGTGCTGACACTCTAGCCAGACAGCAGTGCTGACACACTAGCCAGACAACAGTGCAGACACACTAGCCAGACAACAGTGCTGACACACTAACCAGACAACAGTTCTGACAGACTAGCCAGACATCAGTGCTGACAATCTAGCCAGAAAACAACACTAGCCAGACAACAGTGCTGACACACTAGCCAGACAACAGTGCTGACAATCTAGCCAGACAACAACACTAGCCAAACAACAGTGCTGACACACTAGCCAGACAACAGTGCTGACAATCTAGCCAGAAAACAACACTAGCCAGACAACAGTGCTGACACACTAGCCAGACAACAGTGCTGACAATCTAGCCAGAAAACAACACTAGCCAGACAACAGTGCTGACACACTAGCCAGACAACAGTTCTGACACACTAGCCAGACAACAGTGCTGACACACTAGCCAGACAACAGTGCTGACACACTAGCCAGACAACAGTGCTGACACACTAGCCAGACAACAGTGCTGACACACTAGCCAGACAACAGTGCTGACACACTAGCCAGACAACAGTGCTGACACACTAGCCAGACAACAGTTCTGATACACTAGTCAGACAACAGTTCTGATACACTAGCCAGACAACAGTTCTGATACACTAGCCAGACAACAGTTCTGATACACTAGCCAGACAACAGTTCTGATACACTAGCCAGACAACAGTTCTGATACACTAGCCAGACAACAGTGCTGATACAGTAGCCAGACAACAGTTCTGATACACTAGTCAGACAACAGTTCTGATACAGTAGCCAGACAACAGTTCTGACACACTAGCCAGACAACAGTGCTGACACACTAGCCAGACAACAGTTCTGATACGCTAGCCAGACAACAGTTCTGATACGCTAGCCAGACAACAGTTCTGATACGCTAGCCAGACAACAGTTCTGATACGCTAGCCAGACAACAGTTCTGATACGCTAGCCAGACAACAGTTTTGATACGCTAGCCAGACAACAGTTCTGATACGCTAGCCAGACAACAGTTCTGATACACTAGCCAGGTAACATTTCTGACATAGTAGCCCAATTATGGCTACAATTCCAAGGATACTTAACCCCATGTTAGACAGAACATCACAAGGGCATAACTTTGGATGTAATTAAGTATTTGAGGATCTTACACAGTATATGTTTCATGGTAGTACGAGTACCTTTCCTGAAAGCACAATGTCCTGCCTGTTTCTTCCCCAGCGTTGGAGAGGGAAAAGCCAATCTTAATGTGATGGGAGTGGGAAGTGGAGCAGGTGAGGAAGAACCATGGTGTCAAAGGATTAAACTATATTAGATAAACATTTTGTTGAGAAAATTAAAATATCTACTCTTTGTTTAACCCTCTACAATTGTACGGGTTGAAAATGGCTGATTTGGGCACTGATAAAAGCCTAAATTGGAATGCAGTGGCTGTACAGTAACATGCTATTACATTATAATTATTTAGCAGACACATCAAATGCAGAGCGACTTACAGGAGCAATTACGATTAAGTGCCTTGCTCAAGGGCACATTAACAATGTTTCACCTTGTCGGCTCGGGGATTCAACCCAGCAACCTTTTGCTTACTGTCCCAAGACTCTTAACCGCTAGGCTACCTAAGTTATGTCAGAGCTGTGTCTCTGCGCTTCATACTGCTGTATGGGTTTTGACTGTCAGTCGTTCTGAACTTGAGCACCTCCAGTGTCAAGAAATTATGACAAATGATCACTGATATCCATGATTTACTTATTGGGTAGCTGACATGATTAGTCATGATAAAATGACATGACTGAAACGTCCTGTAGATCTTATGCTTTATGTTTGAAAGACAAACACTTTTTGATATTTGCTTCATACCTGATTAGGATCACATGTATTTTTTATTTTTATTTTTTATTGTTGCACTGTTAAACACTTGTAATCATTCTCCATCTTGTAGACCGCTATCCAGCTGTCAGATACTCATTCACCTCAATGTCACCTTTCACAAGTCTTTCGGCAGAGTGAGTCTCTTCCAAGTAGCTAAAGAAATATGTTTCAATCCTGTTTCAATCAAATCAATGAAACTATGAGGACTCTGATTTACTTTCAGTTCACAGGCTCTGTATCTAGTACAAAAGCCCTCATTCCTGCACAGTGTTTCTCTTCCTATAATAGGATAGAATAGGAGGAACTTTAATGTCCCGAAGGGGGACATTGACGGACTTTAACACACAGTACTGCTGTATACAAAAATAGACACTGGTCATTATACACAACATAATACATACTGTACAGTCCACATTACCTGTCCTCTCCTCAGGTGAGATAGACATACCTGTAGAATTGTCTTAGCTGTTCTCAGGTGAGACCTACAGTATGTGTTTCTCATTTTACCAACATCACCTGTCCTCTCCTCAGGTGAGATTGACCTTGAGATGTTCTCTCAGCTGCATCTGAAGCATCCTGCAGTAACTGTGGACAACCAGGTGGTGGAACCCAGCGCCCAGCAGCTCCACCTCTATAAGGGTAGATATAATCATACTGAATTCTCTAAGGGTACAGTGGGGCAAAAAAGTATTTAGTCAGCCACCAATTGTGCAAGTTCTCCCACTTAAAAATATGAGAGAGGCCTGTAATTTTCATCATAGGTACACTTCAACTATGACAGACAAAAAGAGGGGAAAAAATCCAGAAAATCACATTGTAGGATTTTTAATGAATTTATTTGCAAATTATGGTGGGAAAAAAGTATTTGGTCACCTATAAACAAGCAAGATTTCTGGCTCTCACAGACCTGTAACTTCTTCTTTAAGAGGCTCCTCTGTCCTCCACTCGTTACCTGTATTAATGGCACCTGTTTGAACTTGTTATCAGTATAAAAGACACCTGTCCACAACCTCAAACAGTCACACTCCAAACTCCACTATGGCCAAGACCAAAGATCTGTCAAAGGACACCAGAAACAAAATTGTAGACCTGCACCAGGCTAGGAAGACTGAATCTGCAATAGGTAAGCAGCTTGGTTTGAATAAATCAACTGTGGGAGCAATTATTAGGAAATGGAAGACATACAAGACCACTGATAATCTCTCTCGATCTGGGGCTCCACGCAAGATCTCACCCCGTGGGGTCAAAATGATCACAAGAATGGTGAGCAAAAATCCCAGAACCACACGGGGGACCTAGTGAATGACCTGCAGAGAGCTGGGACCAAAGTAACAAAGCCTACCATCAGTAACACACTATGCCGCCAGGGACTCAAATCCTGCACTGCCAGACGTGTCCCCCTACTTAAGCCAGTACATGTCCAGGCCCATCTGAAGTTTGCTAGAGAGCATTTGGATGATCCAGAAGAAGATTGGGAGAATGTCATATGGTCAGATGAAACCATAATATACATTTTGGTAAAAACTAAACTTGTCGTGTTTGGAGGACATAGAATGCTGAGTTGCATCCAAAGAACACCATACCTACTGTGAAGCATGTGGGTGGAAACATCATGCTTTGGGGCTGTTTTTCTGCAAAGGGACCAGGACGACTGATCCGTGTTTAGAAAAGAATGAATACGGCCATGTATCATGAGATTTTGAGTGAAAACCTCCTTCCATCAGCAAGGGCAATGAAGATGAAATGTGGCTGGGTCTTTCAGCATGACAATGATCCCACACACACCGCCCGGGCAACGAAGGAGTGGCTTCGTAAGAAGCATTTCAAGGTCCTGGAGTGGCCTAGCCAGTCTCCAGATCTCAACACCATAGAAAATATTTGGAGGGAGTTGAAAGTCCGTGTTGCCCAGCAACAGCCCCAAAACACCGCTGCTCTAGAGGAGATGGGACAAAATACCAGCAACAGTGTGTGAAAACCTTGTGAAGACTTACATAAAATGTTTAACCTCTGTCATTGCCAACAAAGGGTATATAACAAAGTAATGAGATAAACTTTTGTTATTGACCAAATAGTTATTTTCCACCATAATTTGCAAATAAATTCATTACAAATCCTACAATGTGATTTTCTGGATTTTTTTTCTCATTTTGTCTGTCATAGTTGAAGTGTACCTATGATGAAAATTACAGGCCTCTCTCATCTTTTTAAGTTGGAGAACTTGCACAATTGGTGGCTGACTAAATACTTTTTTGCCGCACTGTATATACGCTGAATAACAATATAAATCAACATGCAACACCGATCCTGCAGGTGAAGAAGCCGGATGTGGAGGTCTTGGGGTGGCGTGGTTACACATGGTCTGCGGTTGTGAGGCCGGTTGGGCATACTGCCAAATTCTCTAAATCGAAGTTGGAGGCGACTTATGGTAGAGAAATTAACATTCAATTCTCTGGCAACAGCTCTGGTGGACATTCCTGCAGTCAGCATGCCAATTGCACACTCCCTCAAAACTTGAGACATCTGTTGTGTTGTGACAAAATTGCACATTTTAGAGTGGCTTTTCATTGTCCCCAGGGTGCATCTGTGTAATGATCATGCTGTTTAATCAGCTTCTTGATATACCACACTTGTCAGGTAGATGGATTATCTTGGTAAAGGAGAAATGCTCACTAACATTAATGTAAACAAATTTCTGCATAAAGTTGGAGAGAAATAAGCTTTTTGAGTATGGAACATTTTTGGGATTTTTTATTTCAGCTCATGAAACATGGTATCAACACTTTACATGTTGCATTTATATTACACCTCTACACGGGCATGTAGTTCAGTGTGATTACACCTCTACACGGGCATGTAGTTCAGTGTGATTACACCTCTACACGGGCATGTAGTTCAGTGTGATTACACCTCTACACGGGCATGTAGTTCAGTGTGATTACACGGGCATGTAGTTCAGTGTGATTACACCTCTACACGGGCATGTAGTTCAGTGTGATTACACCTCTACACGGGCATGTAGTTCAGTGTGATTACACCTCTACACGGGCATGTAGTTCAGTGTGATTACACCTCTACACGGGCATGTAGTTCAGTGTGATTACACCTCTACACGGGCATGTAGTTCAGTGTGATTACACCTCTACACGGGCATGTAGTTCAGTGTGATTACACGGGCATGTAGTTCAGTGTGATTACACCTCTACACGGGCATGTAGTTCAGTGTGATTACACCTCTACACGGGCATGTAGTTCAGTGTGATTACACCTCTACACGGGCATGTAGTTCAGTGTGATTACACCTCTACACGGGCATGTAGTTCAGTGTGATTACACGGGCATGTAGTTCAGTGTGATTACACCTCTACACGGGCATGTAGTTCAGTGTGATTACACCTCTACACGGGCATGTAGTTCAGTGTGATTACACCTCTACACGGGCATGTAGTTCAGTGTGATTACACCTCTACACGGGCATGTAGTTCAGTGTGATTACACGGGCATGTAGTTCAGTGTGATTACACCTCTACACGGGCATGTAGTTCAGTGTGATTACACCTCTACACGGGCATGTAGTTCAGTGTGATTACACCTCTACACGGGCATGTAGTTCAGTGTGATTACACCTCTACACGGGCATGTAGTTCAGTGTGATTACACCTCTACACGGGCATGTAGTTCAGTGTGATTACACCTCTACACGGGCATGTAGTTCAGTGTGATTACACCTCTACACGGGCATGTAGTTCAGTGTGATTACACCTCTACACGGGCATGTAGTTCAGTGTGATTACACCTCTACACGGGCATGTAGTTCAGTGTGATTACACCTCTACACGGGCATGTAGTTCAGTGTGATTACACCTCTACACGGGCATGTAGTTCAGTGTGATTACACCTCTACACGGGCATGTAGTTCAGTGTGATTACACCTCTACACGGGCATGTAGTTCAGTGTGATTACACCTCTACACGGGCATGTAGTTCAGTGTGATTACACCTCTACACGGGCATGTAGTTCAGTGTGATTACACCTCTACACGGGCATGTAGTTCAGTGTGATTACACCTCTACACGGGCATGTAGTTCAGTGTGATTACACCTCTACACGGGCATGTAGTTCAGTGTGATTACACCTCTACACGGGCATGTAGTTCAGTGTGATTACACCTCTACACGGGCATGTAGTTCAGTGTGATTACACCTCTACACGGGCATGTAGTTCAGTGTGATTACACCTCTACACGGGCATGTAGTTCAGTGTGATTACACCTCTACACGGGCATGTAGTTCAGTGTGATTACACCTCTACACGGGCATGTAGTTCAGTGTGATTACACGGGCATGTAGTTCAGTGTGATTACACCTCTACACGGGCATGTAGTTCAGTGTGATTACACGGGCATGTAGTTCAGTGTGATTACACCTCTACACGGGCATGTAGTTCAGTGTGATTACACCTCTACACGGGCATGTAGTTCAGTGTGATTACACCTCTACACGGGCATGTAGTTCAGTGTGATTACACCTCTACACGGGCATGTAGTTCAGTGTGATTACACCTCTACACGGGCATGTAGTTCAGTGTGATTACACCTCTACACGGGCATGTAGTTCAGTGTGATTACACCTCTACACGGGCATGTAGTTCAGTGTGATTACACGGGCATGTAGTTCAGTGTGATTACACCTCTACACGGGCATGTAGTTCAGTGTGATTACACGGGCATGTAGTTCAGTGTGATTACACCTCTACACGGGCATGTAGTTCAGTGTGATTACACCTCTACACGGGCATGTAGTTCAGTGTGATTACACGGGCATGTAGTTCAGTGTGATTACACCTCTACACGGGCATGTAGTTCAGTGTGATTACACGGGCATGTAGTTCAGTGTGATTACACCTCTACACGGGCATGTAGTTCAGTGTGATTACACCTCTACACGGGCATGTAGTTCAGTGTGATTACACCTCTACACGGGCATGTAGTTCAGTGTGATTACACCTCTACACGGGCATGTAGTTCAGTGTGATTACACCTCTACACGGGCATGTAGTTCAGTGTGATTACACGGGCATGTAGTTCAGTGTGATTACACCTCTACACGGGCATGTAGTTCAGTGTGATTACACCTCTACACGGGCATGTAGTTCAGTGTGATTACACCTCTACACGGGCATGTAGTTCAGTGTGATTACACGGGCATGTAGTTCAGTGTGATTACACCTCTACACGGGCATGTAGTTCAGTGTGATTACACGGGCATGTAGTTCAGTGTGATTACACCTCTACACGGGCATGTAGTTCAGTGTGATTACACCTCTACACGGGCATGTAGTTCAGTGTGATTACACGGGCATGTAGTTCAGTGTGATTACACCTCTACACGGGCATGTAGTTCAGTGTGATTACACGGGCATGTAGTTCAGTGTGATTACACCTCTACACGGGCATGTAGTTCAGTGTGATTACACGGGCATGTAGTTCAGTGTGATTACACCTCTACACGGGCATGTAGTTCAGTGTGATTACACGGGCATGTAGTTCAGTGTGATTACACCTCTACACGGGCATGTAGTTCAGTGTGATTACACCTCTACACGGGCATGTAGTTCAGTGTGATTACACCTCTACACGGGCATGTAGTTCAGTGTGATTACACGGGCATGTAGTTCAGTGTGATTACACCTCTACACGGGCATGTAGTTCAGTGTGATTACACGGGCATGTAGTTCAGTGTGATTACACGGGCATGTAGTTCAGTGTGATTACACCTCTACACGGGCATGTAGTTCAGTGTGATTACACGGGCATGTAGTTCAGTGTGATTACACCTCTACACGGGCATGTAGTTCAGTGTGATTACACGGGCATGTAGTTCAGTGTGATTACACCTCTACACGGGCATGTAGTTCAGTGTGATTACACGGGCATGTAGTTCAGTGTGATTACACAGGTTTTTCTTTATTTTTACTATTTTCTACATTGTAGAATAATAGTTAAGAGATCAAAACTATGAAATAACACATGGAATTATGTAGTAACCAAAAAGGTGTGCAATGCCAAGAGTGTGCAAAGCTGTCATCAAGGCAAAGGGTGGCTATTTGTCTAATCTCAAATGTAAAATATATTTTGATTTGTTGAACACTTTTTTTGGTTACTACATGATTCCATATGTGTTATTTCATAGTTTTGATGTCTTCACTATTATTTTACAATGTAAAAAAATTAAGAAAAACGTTTGACCAGTAGTGTAGTTCAGGATGATTACATCTCTATACTGGTATATAGTTCAGTATGATTAGCTCTGTAATTATATGAATGTACTGTTACTTCATATATCTTTATCTTGTGTAGTGTTGGTGTCCCAGAAACCAAACCTAGACTACATTAAATTCACTTGGAACAAGATGACGGCCACTGAGTTTGAGAAGCACTGGAGAGAGAACCATTTGACCAAGAAGATGGACTTCATTCACATGATACAGGTATAACTACCCAGATGGAGTTACAGGTGAAGTTATAAGTTTACATACACTTAGTTTGGAGTCATTAAAACTCGTTTTTCAACCACTCCACACATTTCTTGTTAACTAACTATAGTTTTGGCAAGTCGATTAGGGCATCTACTTTGCGCATGCTGTGGATGTATTTCAAGGCCTACCTTCAAACTTTGCTTAATAACATCATGGGAAAATCAAAAGAAATCAGCCAAGACCTCAGAAAAAAAATTGTAGACCTCCACAAGTCTGGTTCATCCTTGGGAGCAATTTCCAAATGCCCGAAGGTACCACGTCCATCTGTACAAACAATAGTACACAAGTATAAACACCATGGGACCACGCAGCCGTCATACCGCTCAGGAAGGAGACGCGTTCTGTCTCCTAGAGATGAACATACTTTGGTGCGAAAAGTGCAAATCAATCCCAGAACAATCGCAAACGACCTTGTAAAGATGCTGGAGGAAACAGGAACAAAAGTATCTATATCCACAGTAAAACGAGTCCTATATTGACATAACCTGAAAGGCCGCTCAGCAAGCAAGAAGCTACTGCTCCAAAACCGCCATAAAAAAGCCAGACTACGGTTTGCAACTGCACATGGGGACAAAGATTGTACTTTTTGGAGAAATGACCATAATTACCATCATTATGTTTGGAGTAAAAAGGGGGAGGCTTGCAAGCCGAAGAACACCATCCCAACTGTGAAGCACGGGGGTGACAGTATCATGTTGTGGGGGTGCTTTGCTGTAGGAGGGACTGGTGCACTTCACAAAATAGATGGCATCATGAAGATTGAAACGTATGTGGGAATATTGAAGCAACATCTCAAGACATCAGTCAGGGAGTTAAAGCTTGGTCGTAAATTGGTCTTCCAAATGGATAATGACCCCAAGTATACTTCCAAAGTTGTGGCAAAATGGCTTAAGGACAACAAAGTCAAGGTATTGGAGTGGCCATCACAAAGCCATGAGAATTTATAGAGAATTTGTTGGCAGAACTGAAAAAGAGTGTGCGAGCAAGGAGGCCAACAAACCTGACTCAGTTACACTAGCTCTGTCAAGAGGAATGGGCCAAAATTCACACAATTTATTGTGGGAAGCTTGTGGAAGGCTACCCGAAACATTTGACCCAAGTTAAACAATTTAAAGGCAATGCTACCAAATACTAAATGAGTGTATGTAATCTTCTGACCCACTGGGAATGTGATGAAATAAATAAAAGCTGAAATAAATCACTACTATTATTCTGACATTTCACATTATTAAAAATAAAGTGGTGATCCTAACTGACCTAAAACAGGGATTTTTTACTAGGATTAAATGTCAGGAATTGTGAAACTGAGTTTAAATGTATTTGGCTAATGTGTATGTAAACTTCTGACTTCAACTGTATATAGGGGATAGTGTGTATACTACAATAAGTGCAATACATTGCTACACTGAACAAAAATATAAACGCAACATGTAAAGTGTTTCATGAGCTGAAATAAAAGATCCCAGAAATGTTCCATGTACACAAAAAAGCTTATTGCTCTGTTTGTTTACATCCAGCTCTGCCCCACCTGCCTTGAATGGCAGGCCGCCACTGATAATTACACGGGTGCACCTTGTGCTGGGGACAATAAGGCCATTATAAAATGTGCAGTTCTCACACAACACAATGCCACAGATGTCTCAAGTTGAGGGAGTGTGCAATTGGCACGCCGACTGCAGGATTGTCCACCAGAGCTTGTCAGAGAATTGAATGTTCATTTCTCTACCATAAGCCGCCTACAGTGTCGTTTTATAGAATTTGGCAGTATGCTCAACCGGCCTCACGACCACAGACAACGTATAACAATGCCAGCCCAGGACCGCCACATACGGCTTCTTCACCGGCGGGATCGTCGTAGACCAGCCACCCGGATAGCTGATGAAACTGTGGATTTATTCAACCAAAGAATTTCTGCACAAACCGTCAAGCTTATCTGCTCATCGTCCTCTCCAGGGTCTTGACCGGACTATAGTTTGGCATTGTAACTGACTTCAGTGGGCAAATGCTCACCTTCGATGTCAACTGACATGCCGGAGTGTGCCCTTCACGGATTAATCCTTTTCTCAACTGTACCGGGTGATTTGGGCAGGCATAAGCTACGGACAACGAACACAATTGCATTTTATTGATGGCAATTTGAATGCACAGAGATACCGTGACAAGATCCTCAAGCCCATTTTCGTGCCAGTCATCCGCTGCCATCACCTCATGTTTCAGCATGATATTGTATGGCCCCATGTCACAAGGATCTGTACGCAATTTCTAGACGCTGAAAATGTCCCAGTTTTTCCATGACCTGTATACTCATCCATTGAGCATGTTTGGGTTGGTCAGGATCCACGTCTACGAAAGCATGTTCCAGTTCCTGCCAATATCCAGCAACTTCACACAGCCATTGAAGAGGAGTGGAGCAACATTCAACAGACCACAATCAACAGCCTGATCAGCTCCATGCGAAGGAGATGTGTCACGCTGCATGAGGTGGTCACACCGAATAATGACTGGTGTTCTGATCCACACCCCTACCTTTTTATTCGGTGGTCACACCGAATAATGACTGGTGTTCTGATCCACACCCCTACCTTTTTATTTTAAGGTACTGTATATGCATCTGTTGGTCACAGATCTCTATTCCCAGTCATGAGGGCCTAATTTATTTATTTAAATATACTAATTTCCTTATGAACTGTAACTCAGTAAATTGTTTGAAATTGTTGCATGTTGCATTTTTATACAGTGGGGAGAACAAGTATTTGTTACACTGCCGATTTTGCAGGTTTTCCTACTTACAAAGCATGTAGAGGTCTGTAATTTTTATCATAGGTACACTTCAACTGTGGGAGACGGAATCTAAAACAAAAATTCAGAAAATCACATTGTATGATTTTTAAGTAATTCATTTGCATTTTATTGCATGAGATAAGTATTTGATACATCAGAAAAGCAGAACTTAATATTTGGTAAGGAAACCCTTTTTGCAATTACAGAGATCATACATTTCCTGTAGTTCTTGACCAGGATTGCACACACTGCAGCAGGGATTTTAGCCCACTCCTCCATACAGACCTTCTCCAGATCCTTCAGGTTTCAGGGCTTGTAAGTAGGAAACACTGCCGATTTTGCAGGTTATCAAATACTTGTTCTCCCCACTGTATATCAGTGTATTTATTTCGTCATATTCAGTCTTATATCACAATAACATGAGAGTTCCCCTGTACTCCATCCAGATGTTGTATTACGTGAAGGATCCAGGTGCTACAGTCACATTCTACCAGAGCCTCCTGGACAGGAATGGAAAACTACTTGTAATTCTGGTGTCTGGTGAGTCAGTTGAGTTCATGTACAGTCAAACGTTTGGACACACCTACTCATTCAAGGGTTTTTCTTTATGTTTACTATTTTCTACATTGTAGAATAATAGTGAAGACATCAAAACTATGAAATAACATATATGCAATCATGTAGTAAACAAATCAAAATAGATTTTAGATTCTTCAAAGTAGCCACCCTTTGCCTTGATGACAGCTTTGCACACTCTTGGCATTCTCTCACCTGGAATGCATTTCACATGAACAAACATGCTTTTTCATACACGTGGATCCTGACCAACCCCTATTAAAATTTGTGGAATTTATTTTCCTCCTTAATGTGTTTGTGCCAATCAGTTGTGTTGTGACAAGGTAGGGGTGGTAAACAGAAGATAGCTCTATATGGTAAAAGACCAATTCCATATTATGGCAAGAACAGCACAATTTAAGCAAAGAGAAACGACAGTCCATCATTACTTTAAGAAATGAAGGTCAGTCAATCTGGAAAATTTCATGAACTTTGAAAGTTTCTTCAAGTGCAGTTGCAAAAATCATTGAGCGCTATGTTGAAACTGGCTCTAATGAGGACTGCCACATGAAAGGAAGACCCAGTGTTACCTCTGCTGCAGAGTTAACTGCACCTCCGATTGCAGCCCAAATAAATCAAATAAAACAAATCAAATTTTATTTGTCACATGGACAATGACCCAACACACCCCCAGGGTGTGTAATGGCTATTTGACCAAGAAGGAGAGTGATGGAGTGCTGCATCAGAGGACTTGGCCTTTTTGACTGGTACTGTATATGTACAAGCATTGAATCTGTAGTGTTACCAGACTCCATGCCAGAGCTCTTTTATACTTACTTTAGGTGGTTAACATAGAATTACATATTACAACTAATTCATAATGAGTTACTATTAGAACTAAGTCATTTAATAGCATATATGTGGTTGTTACACTGTGGGGTTCTGTTACTATGGGAGGTTATAATGTGTATCATGTCTGTAGATGAGAGTGGCTGGGGAAAGCTGTGGAGGACCTTCAGGACCCAGCTGTGTAACACAGAGATCAGTCAGTGTGTGACTACAGGTGATATTAAAGCCTTCCTGGACTCTAAGACAGTGAGTTACCAGAGCTACAAGCTTCCATCTCAGATGGACATCACCGAGTGTTTCACTGAGGGAGACCAGAGAGGAGAACTGCTTCTGGACTTCCTGACTGAGGTGTTAGACTTCAGCTCCACTGCTCCTCCTGAGCTGAAGAGAGGAGTTCTAGACCTGCTGAAGACCCCAGACTGTAGCAAGGAGGTGGATGGGAGGGTCATCTTCAATAACACCTTGGAGGTGCTGGTGGTTGACCCTCTACAGTAACACAGGAATAGATCTCAAAATGCTGTAGCAACAATGTGTATCACTGATAAACACTGAGTATACAAAACATTAGGAACACTTCCTCTTTCCATGAGATAGACTGACCAGGTGAATCCAGGTGAAAGCTATGATCCCTTATTGATGTTACTTGTTAAATCCACTTCAATCAGTGTAGATGAAGGGGGGGAGACAAGTTAAATAAATAAATAAGGCAATTGAGACATGGATTTTTATGTGTATATCATTCAGAGGGTGAATAGGCAAGATGAAAGATTTAAGTGCTTTTGAATGGGGTATGGTAGTAGGTACCAGGTACACCGGTTCATGTAAAGAACTGCAATGCTGATGGGTTTTTCACGTGTTTCAAGAATGGTCCACCGCCCAAAGGACATCCAGCCAACTGCGGGAAGTATTGGAGTCAACCTGGGCCAGCATCCTTGTGGAACGTTTGACACCTTGTAGAGTCTGTGCCCCGATGAATTGAGGCTGTTCTGTGGGGTGCAACTAATTATTAGGAAGGTGTTCCTAATGACTGGTATATTCAGTGTATGCATGAAAGGCTTGTTGTTGTATTCATATAATTACCTGATTCCCGTCTGCCCACCAAGATCCCACACCTGGAACTTCAGGTTCTTGTACGTCACTGTCTCCATGTTGAAGCCGATCACTGTACAACACAATGACAGAGATGAAACACCTTAAACACACGTCAAAGAAAGACATTGTCTCCAAACATGTGGAAAGACTATTTATTATTCGAGGGGGGGTGCTACTCAATATTAGGAAAATGTTCCTAATGTGTGGTATAATCAGTGTATAAAGTCAGTATTTCATCCATCACAACTTTAACAACACAACAGAACCTAAAACATGATACACAGTTGCTTCCAGGGGCGCTACTTTTGTTTTAGAAGTTGGAAAAGTAAGCAAAAATGCCCACAGTCATCAAGCAAGATAAGAGATAATTATTAAATATGTTAAGTGATTGATAAAACTGAACTAGATGCAAGGTAATTTAATAATAAATATTGTTTTGCACCTTTAACCAAAAGTCTAACAAATGAACAAGACTTTAGAAAATAAAGTACAAAGACTTTTGATTATCTTTAAGACATCTATATCAAATTTCAGGCAGACCGACCAACCAACCGCATGCACGCCTAACCCTCACCAGTCTAGTCAATAACTCAACTCTCTCCCTAACCCTCACCAGTCTAGTCAATAACTCAACTCTCTCCCTGACCCCCACCAGTCTAGTCAATAACTCAACTCTTTCCCAACCCAATTTCCTTCAAACTTTTTTTTATTCCCAAAGAAAAGGTTTGGAATTTAAAAATAAATAACACCTGTACATATACATTAACACACAAACAGCACATCCATATAATTAATCTCATAGAGCTGTTTTTTTTACGTTTACAAAAAAAATTAACATATACATTTTAAATAGATGGTACTTTTATATAGAGCATTCACATGACAAAGATATTATATACAGTACCAGTCAAGTTTGGACACCTACTCATTCAAGGGTTTTTCTTTATTTTACTATTTTCTACATTGTAGAATAATAGTGACGACATCACTATGAAATAACACATATGGAATCATGTAACTAAAAAAGTGTTATATAAATCAAAATACATTTTATATTTGAGATTCTTTGAAGTAGCCACCCAACAAGGTAGACAAATTTCGAGCAAGGGTTCCCTTCCAGAGAGACATCAGAGATTGTAACATTCTTTGTTTCACGGAAACATGGCTCACTCGGGATACGTTATCAGAGTCAGTACAGCCACCCGGTTTCTTCACGCATCGCACCGACAGAAACAAACATATCTGGTAAGAAGAAGTGCGGGGGTGTATGCCTTATGATTAACTCCAGTGTTTAATTGCTCAATTGTAATTATTTTGCCACTATGGCCTATTTATTGCCTTACCTCCCTTATCTTACCTCATTTACACACAGTGTATGTAGACTTTTTCAATTTTTTTTTATTTAGCCTTAATTTAACCAGGTAGGCTAGTTGAGAACAAGTTCTCATTTACAACTGTGACCTGGCCAAGATAAAGCAAAGCAGTGCGACACAAACAACACAGAGTTACACATGGAATAAACAAACATAGTCAATAACACAATATAAAAAGTATATATACAGTGTGTGCAAATGAGGTAGGATAAGGGAGGTAAGGCAATAAATAGGCCATAGTGGCGAAATAATTACAATTTAGCAATTAAACACTGGAATGATAGATGTGCAGACAATGAATGTGCAAAGGAGCAAAAAAATAAATATAAATAACAGTATGGGGATGAGGTAGTTGGTTGGGCTATTTACAGGCCTACGTACAGGTTCAGTGATCGGTCAGCTGCTCTGACAGCTGGTGCTTAAAGTTAGTGAGGGAGAAATAAGTCTCCAGCTTCAGTGATTTTTGCAAATCGTTCCAGTCATTGGCAGCAGAAAACTGGTAAGAAAGGCAGCCAAAGGAGGAATTGGCTTTGGGGGTGACCAGTGAAAAATACCTGCTGGAGTGTGTGCTACGGGTGGGTGCTGCTATGGTGACCAGTGAGCTGAGATAAGGCGGGGCTTTACCTAGTAAATACTTATCAATGGAGCCAATGGGTTTGGCTACGAATATGAAGCGAGGGCCAGCCAACGAGAGCATACAGGTCACAGTGGTGGGTAGTATATGGGGCTTTGGTGACAAAACAGATGGCACTGTGATAGACTGCATCCAGTTTGTGTTGGAGGCTATTTTATAAATGACATCACCAAAGTCAAGGATCGGTAGGATAGTCAGTTTACAAGGGTATGTTTGGCAGCATGAGTGAAGGATGCTTTGTTGCGAAATAGGAAGCTGTTATGTTCTCCAGTTTCTGTGTTGTGGTGGTGTTTGTATGTGTGCGTTTCAGGGTGGCTTCCTGAAATTCTAAGCAACTGATTGGCCCCTTCGATGACTGGAGATCTGACCCCGCCCTCTTATCAGGAGATACAGCTGTCTTCAATTACCGACTCCTTCTGAAGCTAGAAAAGCCAGTGTTCCTTTGTTAGGAGGGAGCTGATTGATGTGTCATGTGTTGCTCAGAGAGAGCTTATTGGTATGTCGTGTGTTGGTTGTTGCTCAGAGAGCTTCTTTGATGTCCTGTGTTGGTTGTTGCTCAGACAGTTAAGTATTTTTTTTAGCCGCTGCTTCTAAGGTATGCGTGTGCCAATAGGACGCAGTGTTTTTGATTATTGAAATTGTGTTCTTATGTTTATTGTTTAATTTGTTCCCAGGGGGGAAGGGCACCTTGGGAGTGCTTAGGCAAATCTCACACAAATTATCAATGAACCTACCAGGTACCTCCCCAAAGCCTTAAACACTGGCACCCTCAAAGTTATCATCCTAACCAACTTGCCCTCTAAATACACCTCTGCTGTCTTCAACCAAGATCTCAGCGATCACTGCCTCATTGCCTGCATCCGTAATGGGTCAGCAATCAAACAACCTCCACTCATCACTGTCAAACGCTCCCTGAAACACTTCAGCGAGCAGGCCTTTCTAATCGACCTGGCCGGGGTATCCTGGAAGGATATTGATCTCATCCCGTCAGTAGAGGATGCCTGGATATTTTTTTTAAATGCCTTCCTAACCATCTTAAATAAACATGCCCCATTCAAGAAATTTAGAACCAGGAACAGATATAGCCCTTGGTTCTCCCCAGACCTGACTGCCCTTAACCATCACAAAAACATCCTATGGCGTTCTACATTAGCATCGAACAGCCCCCGTGATATGCAGCTGTTCAGGGAAGCTAGAAACCATTATACACAGGCAGTTAGAAAAGCCAAGACTAGCTTTTTCAAGCAGAAATTTGCTTCCTGCAACACTAACTCAAAAAACACTGTCACCACGGATAAATCCACCATAATTGAGAATTTCAATTGAGAATTTCAATAAGCATTTTTCTACGGCTGGCCATGCTTTCCACCTGGTTACTCCTACCCCTGTCAACAGCACTGCACCCCCAACAGCAACTCGCCCAAGCCTTCCCCATTTCTCCTTCTCCCAAATCCGTTCAGCTGATGTTCTGAAAGAGCTGCAAAATCTGGACCCCTACAAATCAGCCGGGCTAGACAATCTGGACCCTTTCTTTCTAAAATGATCTGCCGAAATTGTTGCCACCCCTATTACTAGCCTGTTCAACCTCTCTTTCGTGTCGTCTGAGATTCCCAAAGATTGGAAAGCAGCTGCGGTCATCCCCCTCTTCAAAGGGGGGGGACATTCTTGACCCAAACTGCTACAGACCTATATCTATCCTACCATGCCTTTCTAAGGTCTTCGAAAGCCAAGTCAACAAACAGATCACCGACCATTTCGAATCTCACCATACCTTCTCTGCTTTGCAATCTGGTTTCAGAGCTGGTCATGGTTGCACCTCAGCCACGTTCAAGGTCCTAAACGATATCTTAACCGCCATCGATAAGAAACATTACTGTGCAGCTGTATTCATTGATCTGGCCAAGGCTTTCGACTCTGTCAATCACCACATCCCCATCGGCAGACTCGACAGCCTTGGTTTCTCAAATGATTGCCTCGCCTGGTTCACCAACTACTTCTCTGATAGAGTTCAGTGTGTCAAATCGGAGGGTCTGCTGTCCGGACCTCTGGCAGTCTCTATGGGGGTGCCACAGGGTTCAATTCTTGGACCGACGCTCTTCTCTGTATACATCAATGAGGTCGCTCTTGCTGCTGGTGAGTCTCTGATCCACCTCTACGCAGACGACACCATTCTGTATACTTCTGGCCCTTCTTTGGACACTGTGTTAACAACCCTCCAGGCAAGCTTCAATGCCATACAACTCTCCTTCCGTGGCCTCCAATTGCTCTTAAATACAAGTAAAACTAAATGCATGCTCTTCAACCGATCGCTACCTGCATCTGCCCGCATGTCCAACATCACTACTCTGGACGGCTCTGACTTAGAATACGTGGACAACTACAAATACTTAGGTGTCTGGTTAGACTGTAAACTCTCCTTCCAGACCCATATCAAACATCTCCAATCCAAAGTTAAATCTAGAATTGGCTTCCTATTTCGCAACAAAGCATCCTTCACTCATGCTGCCAAACATACCCTTGTAAAACTGACCATCCTACCAATCCTCGACTTTGACGATGTCATTTACAAAATAGCCTCCAATACCCTACTCAACAAATTGAATGCAATCTATCACAGTGCAATCTGTTTTGTCACCAAAGCCCCATATACTACCCACCATTGCGACCTGTACGCTCTCGTTGGCTGGCCCTCGCTTCATACTCATCGCCAAACCCACTGGCTCCATGTCATCTACAAAATAAAAAAAATAAAAAAATACATATACCCATAGTATATGTCTGTCTATACACATTAGGTAAGACCTGCGCGACCATCCCCTGTATTCTGGTTAGTGCTCCAGGCGGTGCTAGTTAGGTTAGTTGTGGGTAGGTAAGGTAGGAGAAGGGGCTCTAACTTTTATTTTATTTGCTTTGGTTTCGTCCAGCCCCTTTTCCCCATATTACCATGTCTAGGAATAAATTCCCAGTTAGGTAAAATTCTGTCTTTAGTCATCCTTACCCGCACCTACAATCCCATTCATCTTTCACTCCACGGGGAGTTGATTTGTAGCAGGGTGTTGCGTTCCCTCTTCCTAGAGGCGTGAGTGACATAATGGGGGCTCATCCGGGATCCGTTAAACCTACTGGACCCTGCTGCTCTGAGCTCTCGTAATTGAGGTGTGATGGTAGGTTGTGAGTTTGGATGACTTGTTTAGTTTGCGTGTGTTCAGTAGGCTGCTGTCTACAAAATGGCTGCCTCAAACTCCAAGTTTATTGATCTGTTGGTGGGGTTGTGTAAAGTAGACCTTTGCGCTATAGCTGACCATTATGGACACGTCGTCCCTGAGAAAGCCCTAAAGGCTGAGCTTTTGGTGCAAGTCAGGGAGGGATAATGAGAAAACAAATTCTCGTTGAAAGATGACGATAGGGAGGCTTCAGGAGAGGAGACGGGTAGACCTTCCGATGCCAAGTCGGATGACGGCGCAGAGGAAGGGGTTGCTCGTACCCCCTTTACATTGCCCCAATATGACCCTTTATCTTCTGATTCGGGTCAGTCAGACGGGATGGCTAGGCTGGCCCGTTTGGAAATGGCACAAAAAGAAAGAGAAAGATGAAGTTTGATTTAGAAATTAGGAAAATGGAAATTGACAAGGAGGTGAGGATCCGACAACTGGAGCTAGACGCTGGCGCTAGTGCAACTCCAACCTGCCAGTCTTCAAGCCCACTTTGACGTGAGTAAAAATATTGCTTTAGCCCCTCCATTCTGGGAGTCGGAAGTTGATTCCCATTTCTCTGGGTTTGCGCTTGTGGCAGCTGCGCTGCAATTGGCCACTCAAGGTTTGTCAGCTACTGTTACAATGTAAAATGTCTGGGAAAGCCCAGGAAGTAGTAGCTACTCTCTCCCTGGAAGACGGTTTAGAGTATGATATAGTTAAAACTGTTGCGGGCTTCTGAGTTGGTGCCTGAAGCTTATAGGCAGCGCTTCAAGAACCACACAACTCTGTCACCGTACTTTTGAGTTTGCAAGGGACAAAGAGTCTCTGTTTAATCGCTGGTGCTCAGTCAGCAAAGCTAACACCTTTGCTGATATTCGGGAGTTGATGCTGTTGGAGGATTTTAAAAGCAACCTCCTTGAGGGAATTGTAGTTAATTTAAATGAACAGAAAGTGGTGCCATTGGCCCAGGCAGCAGTGATGGCAGATGAGTACGCTTTGACACACAAGACTGTCTTGGTGCGACTTGTTTTGAAGGCCGGACGATTACGGCATCAGTGCCTCGTTCAGGTCGCTTTTCCTCTTACAACCCCAAACCTTCGCACGAAATCCGTCTTTTACACTGATAACAAGTTCAAACAGGTGCCATTGATACAGGTAACGGGTGGAGGACAGAGGAGCCTCTTAAAGAAGAAGTTACAGGTCTGTGAGAGCCAGAAATCTTGCTTGTGATCAAATACTTATTTTCCACCATAATTTGCAAATAAATTCATTAAATATCCTATATGATTTTCTGGATTTTTTTCTCATTTTGTCTGTCATAGTTGAAGTGTACCTATGATGAAAATCACAGGCCTTTCATCTTTTTAAGTGGGAGAACTTATACAAGTTTTTGCCCAACTGTATGTTTTGTTCGATAATGTGCATATTTATATCCAAAAATCTCAGTTTACATTGGCACGTTACGTGCAGTAATGTTTTGATTCCAAAACATCCGGTGATTTTGCAGAAGTACTCCAAATAAACATTGATAAAAGGTGCAAGTGTTATTCACAGAATTAAAAGATAGGGGGATTGCAGCCATAACAGGTTAAGTCTATCTGGATAAGTGTCATCAAGAACCGCTGAATAGCATAGCGCTACATACAATAAATATTTATATTCATGAAATCACAAGTGCAATATAGGAAAACACAGTTTAGCCTTTTGTTAATCCACCTGTCGTGTCAGATTTTGAAATTATGCTTTACAGCGAAAGCAATCCAAGCGTTTGTAAGTTTATTGATCGCACGATAAAACATTAAGTACACTTAGCATCAGGTAGCTCGGTCACAAATCAGAAAAGCAATGAAATGAATCGTTTACCTTTGATCTTTGGATGATTTCACTCACGAAACTCCCAGTTACACAACAAATTTTCCGTTTGTTCCATAAAGATGATTTTTATATCCAAAATACCTCCGTTTGTTTTTCACGTTATGTTCAGAAATCCAAAGGAAAGAGCGGTCACGAAAACGCAGATGACAATTCCAAATAGTTTCCATTATGTCCACAGAAACATGTCAAACGTTTTTTTATAATCAATCCTCATGTTGTTTTTAAAATATATAATCGATAATATATCAACCGCAAATGTCTTTCACAGTAGGAGAGGGGAAAACAATGGCTGTCTGTTGCACGAGCAAAACTCATGTGACCACTTGACGTGATGATATCATTCTGGTTCATTTTTCAAAATAAAAGCCTGAAACAATGTCTGAAGACTGACACCTTGAGGAAGCGATAGAAAAGGAATCTGGTTCATATCCCTTTAAATGGAGCAAAGGGAGGCTATGGAACATGGAGTTTTCAAAATAGAAGCCACACCCTGCTTTGATTTTCCTCAGGGTTTGACAGTTTTGGAAACTTTAGTGTTTTCTATCCAATACTAATAATAATATGCATGTATTAGCCGTTTACAATGGGCACCTTTTCATCCAAGCTACTCAATACTGCCCCTGCAGCCATATGAAGTTAACCTCTATTCAACCGCTGTGTCAGATTTTTAAAAAACTTTACGGAAAAAACATAATCTGAGAACGACGCTCAGAACCCAAAACAGCCAGAGGAATGTCCGCTGTTTTGGCATCAACAGGAGCTAGAAAAAACATTACATATTCACTTGCCTTTGATCTTCAGCAGAAGGCACTCAGTTCGACAATAAATGACTGATTTGTTCCATAAAGTTCCATAAAGCCCATCCTTCAGCAACTTGTTAGTGTGTTCAGCCCAGTAATCCATCTTCATGAGGCGCGAGCACTTCCTCCAGACAACTTGAAAAGTTCCGTTAGTCCGTAGAAACAAGTCAAATGACGTATGCAATCAATCTTTAGGATGTTTTTAACATAAATCTCTGCCAGACCACTCACTCAAAGAACTATTATGAGCCCCTCCTTTATAGTAGAATCCTTAAACCAGTTTCTAAAGACGGTGACATCCAGTGGAAGCCCTAGGAAGTCCATGCTCATTCATATCTCACTGGGATTTCAATATGCACTGTTTTGAAAATCGATTTCTCACTTCCTGTTTGGATTCTTTCTCAGGTTTTTGCCTGCCATATGAGTTCTGTTATACTCACAGACATCATTCAAACAGTTTTAGAAACTTCAGAGTGTTTTCTATCCAATACTAATAATAATATGCATATATTAGCATCTGAGACAGAGTAGGAGGCAGTTCAGTCTGGGCACGCTATTCGTCCAAAAGTGAAAATGCTGCCCCATATCCCAAAAAGGTTTTAACTCGAGAACAAGCGGATCCAAAGCCCATACAAATCTTACAAGTCACCGGGCGGCGCAGTCATTATCGTTACTGATGCTTTACCCTGGTCTCCTGAAACGTATTGTGGCTCGTATGTCATATTACAGGGGATAGAGACCGTACCTGTACCATTACACTGGGTCCACTTAGTGTCAGACTTGGTATCATATCTTGTAGTATCTACACTGCCTGTTAAAGGAGTCCCATTGCTACTAGGGAACGATATCGCTGGTGGTAACGTCACTCCTGTGTTAGAGGTGGTAGACAACACAGAAATCAAAACAGCAGATGAGAAATTGGTTCAAGCATTTCCCCATGTTTTTCCTGCATGTGTGTTAATGAGGGGACCATCTCGCAAGCTAAGAGATGTGGTGGATTTGTTTTTCCATTTTTGAGAATGTTGAGGTGGAAGATAATGCACCGAGTATTCCTTCTGCAAGGCTGACAGTTTTTACCCCCATAAAAACTAAGGCAGAGGAAGGCGAAATTGCGCCCCAATTACATGACATTCTTTTGTCTGTCACCCCCGAGAAGGTGATTGAATGTCAAAAGGGAGACACCAGTCTTCGCAAGTGTTTTCCTACGGTAATTTCGACTGAGGAAGCTCAAACTAGGGAGACCGTCTACTTTATGGAAGCAGGAGTTTGGATGCGGAAATGGCCAGCTCATGACACCGTTAGTGACTGGAGTGAAGTGTGTCAAGTGGTTGTTCCTATACCATTCCGACAGCAAGTGCTGTCACGCGCCCATGACCAGATGTGGTCTGGACATTTGGGGATCACAAACTTATAACCGAGTCCTTCAACATTTTTTCTGGCCAGATTTGAAGTCTGTCATGTATGTTTATAAAATAATGTAGATGTTGAAAGATAATCATGAAATAATTCCACTCTGAAACCTTAACTGTATGAAATTGATTAGAATCATAAAATTATAATCTGTGTGTAGTTTTAGTCAGAATTAGGGTAGGCGTAGTTTAGGATTTGAACTTGTATGTGGGTGCCTAGGAAAATACCAAAGAACAATTAGGTTGCTGCCCATATCATCGCCAAGCCTCTCTCTCCTTTCTGGGGAGGTTCCCATTGCTTGGAAGGCAGACACGTTTCGTCCTTTATTTGTAGGGGGATATCAAGCTGATCCTAATTGTTATAGGCCTATTTCTATTTTGCCGTTTATCAAAAATGTTGGAAAAACCATTGTTCCTGTTCCCAAGAAAGCTGACTGAGCTAAACGACTAGCACTCATTTCCGTCATCATGAAGTGCTTTGAGAGACTAGTCAAGGACCATATCACCTCCACCCTACCTGACACCCTAGACCCACTCCAATTTGCTTACCGCCAAAATAGGTCCACAGACGATGCAATCTCAACTACACTGCACACTGCCCTAACCCATCTGGACAAGAGGAATACCTATGTGAGAATGCTGTTCATCACCTACAGCTCAGCATTTAACACCATAGTACCCTCCAAACTCATCATCAAGCTCGAGACCCTGGGTCTCGACCCTGCCCTGTGCAACTGGGTACTGGACTTCCTGACGGGCCGCCCCCAGGTGGTGAGGGTAGGTAACAACATCTCCAACCCGCTGATCCTCAACTCTGGGGCCCCACAAGGGTGCGTTCTGAGCCCTCTCCTGTACTCCCTGTTCACCCACGACTGCGTGGCCACACACGCCTACAACTCAATCATCAAGTTTGGGGATGACACAACAGTGGTATGCTTGATTACCAACAACGACGAGACGGCCTACAGGGAGGAGGTGAGGGCCCTCGGAGTGTGGTGTCAGGAAAATAACCTCACACTCAACGTCAACAAAACTAAGGAAATGAATGTGGACTTCAGGAAACAGCAGAGGGAACACCCCCCTATCCACATCGATGGGACAGCAGTGGAGAGGGTAGTGGAGAGGGTAGTAAGTTTTAAGTTCCTCTGCGTACACATCACAGACAAACTGAATTGGTCTGAATTCGGCTTGTCACCAAAAGCACTCACAAACTTCTACAGATGCACAATCGAGAGCATCCTGTCGGGCTGTATCACCGCCTGGTACGGCAACTGCTCCGCCCACAACCGTAAGGCTCTCCAGAGGGTAGTGAGGTCTGCACAACGCATCACCGGGGGCAAACTACCTGCCCTCCAGGACACCTACACCACCCAATGTCACAGGAAGGCCATAAAGATCATCAAGGACAACAACCACCCGAGCCACTGCCTGTTCACCCCGCTATCATCCAGAAGGCGAGGTCAGTACAGGTGCATCAAAGCTGGGACCGAGAGACTGAAAAACAGCTTCTATCTCAAGGCCATCAGACTGTTAAACAGCCACCACTAACATTGAGTGGCTGCTGCCAACACACTGACTCAACTCCAGCCACTTTAATAATGGGAATTTATGGGAATTTATGTAAAATATATATCACTAGCCACTTTAAACAATGCTACTTAATATAATGTTTACATACCCTACATTATTCATCTCATATGTATACGTATATACTGTACTCTATATCATCTACTGCATCTTTATGTAATACATGTATCACTAGCCACTTTAAACTATCCCACTTTGTTTACATACTCATCTTATATGTATATACTGTACTCGATACTATCTACTGCATCTTGCCTATGCCCCTCTGTACCATCACTCATTCATATATCTTTATGTACATATTCTTTATCCCTTTACACGTGTGTATAAGGTTGTAGTTTTGGAATTGTTAGTTAGATTACTCGTTGGTTATTACTGCATTGTCGGAACTAGAAGCACAAGCATTTCGCTACACTCGCATTAACATCTGCTAACCATGTGTATGTGACAAATAAATTTGATTTGATTTAAAACACTAATCAGCTGACTGGCTTTCTTGATGTCTATAGTATTCTCTGGTATGCAATCTGGTTTCTGCTCAGGTTATAAATGTGTCACTGCAACCTTAAAGGTCCTTAATGATGTCCAATGCATATTTTCAACTGTTTGGATTACCGAGATATGGTTCAGTTTCACAAGGTGAAAACAGACCTCTGTCTTCTGCTAGCTTGCTA
This sequence comes from Oncorhynchus mykiss, assembly GCF_057628025.1. Classification (NCBI taxonomy): domain Eukaryota; kingdom Metazoa; phylum Chordata; class Actinopteri; order Salmoniformes; family Salmonidae; genus Oncorhynchus; species Oncorhynchus mykiss. The sequence goes on from NC_143043.1 coordinate 58,373,105, forward strand.
GCCATGGCCCGGTTAGCTGTCTGAATCGCCGTGACCCCAACCAACCTCACTACTCACTGGACCCTTATGATCACTTGGCTAAGCATGCCTCTCCTTAATGGCAATATGCCTTGTCCGTTGCTGTTCTGATTAGTGTTTATTGACTTATTTCACTGTAGAGCCTCTAGCCCTGCTCATTATACCTTATCCAACCCTTCAGTTCCACCACCCACATATGCAATGTCATCACATTGTTTCAATGATGTTTCTAGAGACAATATCTCTCATCACTCAATGCCTAGGTTTACATCCACTGTATTCACATCCTACCATACCTCTGTCTGTACATTATACCTTCAATCTATTTTATCGCCCCCAGAAACTTGCTCCTTTTACTCTGTTCCAGACGTCCAATTCTCATAGCTTTTAGCCGTACCCTTATCCTACTCCTCCGGCGATGTAGAGGTTAATCCAGGCCCCGCAGTGCCTAGCTCCACTCCTATTCCCCAGGTGCTCTTTTTTGCTGACTTCTGTAACCGTAAAAGCCTTGGTTTCATTAGAAGCCACCTCCCTAAGTTTGTTTTATTCACTGCTTTAGCACACTCTGCCAACCCGGATGTCCTAGCCGTGTCTGAATCCTGGCTTAGGAAGACCACCAAAAACTCTGAAATCTCCATCCCTAACTACAACATTTTGAGACAAGATAGAACGGCCAAAGGGGGCAGTGTTGCAATCTACTGCAGAGAACCTGCAGAGTTCTGTTCTACTTTCCAGGTCTGTACCCAAACAATTTGAACTTCTACTTTTAAAAATCCACCTCTAAAAACAAGTCTCACTGTTGCCGCTTGCTATAGACCACCCTCTGCCCCCAGCTGTGCTCTGGACACCATATGTGAATTGATTGCCCGCCATCTATCTTCAGAGATCGTTCTGCTAGGTGACCTAAACTGGGACATGCTTAACACCATCCTACAATCTAAGTTTGTTGCCCTCAATCTCACACAAATTATCATTGAACCTATCAGGTACTTTGAGGTCAAAGCCATAAACACAGGCACCCTCATATATATCATCCTAACCAAATTGCCCTCTAAATACACCTCTGCTGTTGTCAACCAAGATCTCAGCGATCACTGCCTCATTGGCTGTATCCGTAATGGGTCTTTTTACAAAAACTGTCTGCGCAACAACCAACACATGACATCAAAGACCCTCTGAGCACCAACCAACACAGGACATATCAATCAGCTCCCTCCTAACAAAGGAACACTGGCTTTTCAAGCTTCAGAAGGAGTCTGTAATTGAAGACAGCTGTATCTCCTGACGAGAGGGCGGGGTCAGATCTCCAGTCATGGGGCTGACCAATCAACTGCTTAGAATTTCAGGAAGCCATCCTGAAACACACACATACAGACAAACCACAACACAGAAACTGGGGAATGTAACACGCACCACAAAACATCATAACATCACAAGTAAAACCATCACGCATCCCCAGTTAAACCGTGATAGAGCACCTTGCGTTGGCAACCACATTCGCCAAACCTTTCACATACTTAATCTGTATATTGTATCCTTGTACAATCAGAGCCCACCTCATAAGGCGGCGGTTCTGATTGTACATTTGCTTCAAAAACACCAAATGATTATGGTCCGTGAAAACCAGTATAGGCAAGACACTGGAGCCCACATATACCTCAAAAAAGTGTAAGGCTAGCAATAAAGCCAGCGTCTCTTGTTCAATGGTAGAGTAACTTGACTGATACGAGTTGAAGTTACGGGAGAAGAAAGTGACGGGCGGATCCACTCCCTCTTCATCTTTCTGCAAGAGAACCGGAAAGAGCGGTCACAACAACGCAGACAAAAATTCAAAATTATATCCATAATGTCCACAGAAAAATGTCAAACGTTTTTTATAATCAATCCCCAGGGTGTTTTTCAAATATCTATTTGATAATATATCAACCGGGACAGTTGGCTTTTCTTTTTTGCGCACAAATCACTCTGAGAGCCCCCACCTGGCAGGGTAGCCTAGTGGTTGGAGAATTGGATTAGTAACCAGAAGGTAGCAAGTTTAAATCCCCGACCTGACAAGGTACAAATCTGTCGTTCTGCCCCTGAACAGGAAGTTAACCCACTGTTCCGTCATTGAAAATAAGAATTTGTTCTTAACTGACTTGCCTAGTTAAATAAAGGTTAAATAAAATAAAAATTACGCAATGTGGTTGTTCATGCTCATTCTTCAAAATAATAGCCTGAAACTTTGTCTAAAGGCTGTTGACACCTTAGGGAAGCCATAGAAAAAGGAATCTGGTTGATATCCCATTAAATAGGGATGCAACAGAGTGTTTTCAAAAACAGGGGCACTTCCTGATTGGATTTTCCTCAGGTTTTAGCCCACAATATCAGTTCTGTTTAACTCACAGACAATATTTTGACAGTTTTGGAAACTTTAGAGTGTTTTCTATCCTAATCCGTCAATTATATGCATATTCTAGCATCTGGTCCTGAGAAATAGTTTTACTTTGGGAACGTTATTTTTCCAAACATAAAAATAGTGAGTGACATGTCAGCAGGTGACATGCACACCGTTTTCGCTGAGCTAGTTGATATTCTAGGCCACTGTCATTTTCCAGGAAGGAATAGGTTTCTTGGTATTCAACCTACTCTGCTGGCTCTTCAACATCTAAGTCTCAGTCGGCTGACTCAACTGCCTGGCTCTGCTCACCAAAAACATTGAATGCTTTGACATTGAATGCCACTGTCTTTTGTGGTTCTTACCACTTTCCCCCTGATCCTGTATGCACAATGGATGTCATCGAGGGCACCTGCAAGCACATCAAATGTGTGGGAACCTCTCAATCTCTTGCAAGCAAGTGCAGCAGAATGTCTGAGTTTCTTTATCTATCCAGTGACATTTGACCCCGATGTAACTCCTTTGATGTCCAACAATCAGTGGTGGTGGCAACATAATTTACCCTGGCAAGGTGTGCCATAACGGTCTTCATGTGATTGGCAGCTTCATGTATTCTTGAACAAACAGTAGGTCTGCAGTAGGTCACAGATCAAATTAATGACAAGCTTGTCAACAGTTGCCTGTGAGACGCACCTGGCTTCTCCCACTGCCATAATTTCAGACATCTTTGCTTGCTTGCAAGTTGAGCTGTTTGATAATTCCTTGGTTCGTTTGTTTGTGGCTGCAGAGGTGAGCATATTGTAGTTTGTCATGATTTAATGGATGTTTCATCTGTGGACAAAATTATTGCATCAATCTGGGCAAAATGGATATAGCCTAACCAGTTTGGTTTTAAATAATGTCACTGTCCAAATACATATGTATTTAAAACCAAACTGGTTAGGCTATATACATTTTGCCCAGATTGATGCAATAATTTTGTATGGGGAATATTGTTCTTTCTTTACCCCAGTTATAAGAACTATAGTTTTACCAAACATGATATCTGTCTATTATTCGAAACTCTAACCAGATTTTGCTAGGAAATAAGGATTTCCTTCCTCATGGTCTTCAGAAGACCCGGCCACTGGCTCTGTCTCTGTGTGTCTATATTGTCTCCTGAACCTGCTCAATCTCATTAGGCTCCATTTTATTTTTCAAGTTGATTAGGAAACCTTTTTTCATGTCATGTAGCTACCTTTTTTTACTGTTTTACCTGCTACCGATCATCATTTGGTTTGCATACACAGCTGTAATTGGGCCATTTTTGCACGACGTGGGAAATCGAATTGTATTGGTCAGGGGCGGCAGGGTAGCTTAGTGGTTAGAGCGTTGGACTAGTAACCGGAAGGTTCCAAGTTCAAATCCCCGAGCTGACAAGGTACAGATCGTCATTCTGCCCCTGAACAGGTAATTAACCCACTCTTCCTAGGCCGTCATTGAAAATAAGAATTTGTTCTTAACTGACTTGCCTGGTTAAGTAAAGGTAAAAAAAGTTCAAGTGAACAGTAAATTCTAGCTGCTACAAAAAGGTGCAAACTTTGTGCATGACAATGTGTATCCTTTTTCTAGATTGTAACAGATGGTTTTGAAAATGTACTTTAAGTACATTCAAAATGTACTTATGTATATAGTTTTTTAAGTACACAGAAAAGCTACTAAATTACAGGAATGTGAGTAGTTGATAGGTGAGAATTGTCTGTTAATAATGATTAGAATATTCCGCCCTGAAACATATAATTGTTTGGAATGGATTATAATGTATGGAATCATAATCAATAAATGTGTAGTCCTAGTCAGAATTAGGGTAAAACAATGTCTTTATGGTATTTTAAACACAGACTGTCTGAGCTTGGTGCCGACCTGACTAGAGATTTGGGAGAGAACGGGGAGTACGTCTCAAGGACAAGGTCACTATCTCTGTCGGCTGGGAAGTTAGACAGACAGTGTGTGAGTAGCAGGTCATGTGTGTGCGTATGTTTGTGTGTATGTTTGTATGTGTGTGCGTATGTTTGTGTGTATGTGTATGTGTATGTTTGTGTGTATGTTTGTATGTATGTTTGTGTGTATGTTTGTGTGTTTGTTTGTATGTGTGTGTGTATGTTTGTGTGTATGTGTGTGTGTGTAGGTTTGAGTGTATGTGTGTGTATGTTTGTGTGCATGTGTGTGCGTATGTTTGTGGGCATGTGTGTGTGTATGTTTGTATGTAGTGGGCGTGAGAAGTCAGTATAAAATGAATTGATTTGTATTCTTGACTTCAGAACGTTCCCGTGAATAAACATTTAATTTTGGTAGACTGGGCCTCTGTCTGTTTCCTTTTCTATCAGTATCTTACAAATCCTGATATAACAGACTAAGGGTAACTTAATTGAATTGATAAATGAACAAAAGTATAGAATTCTCCTGACAGTAATCCGTTACTTCCACCCCTGGTGATAAGTTTGTCTCACCTCATTTGATAGTAAAGCAATTAACCACCACAGTGTGCAGCTGAACATTATGCTGGTTTGATATGTTTTGATTAAAACAAAATCCGCCAAGCGGTTAGCTTTTAACGCTATTTCTTGTCCCGGAATCCCGCTTAACAGACAGGTTGAAGCCTGCTTGACAGAGCAGCAATCATGCTAGCCATCATGCTAACAAAGTTGGTACCAGATTCGTTTTGCAATGGAGGCCTCTTTGTCTGGAGAACTAAATGAACGGTTCCAGCGCTGTTGGAGCTGTATAAATTACACTTTGTTTCGGGATAAACCGAATCACTCAGTTCCAATGCGGCAATTGTTTACTTGCCAAGGATTATAGGCTTGTGGTGGCTTCCTTGATCATACAGGTCGCCAACCTATGTAAGAAACTGGGGAAAACGCAGGATTGAATGTTTACATTTTTGACTTGGTTGCTGGACGGTGTTCGCGCTTGCTGGATCTATCTCCACTTTGACGTTTGTCGTTATCTGACTGGCTGGTGTTGCCGGAGCTCCTCCATCTGATAGCAGAGAAGAAGAAGCAAAGCAAGAGGAGCAAGAATATCAACGATGGTCGCATGTCACAAGCCATGGAAGCCGAAGACAGTCTACAGTCATGGCCAAAAGTTTTGAGGATGACACAAATATTAATTTTCACAAAGTCTGCTGCCTCAGTTTGTATGATGGCAATTTGCATATACTCCAGAATGTTATGAAGAGTGATCAGATGAATTGCAATTAATTGCAAAGTCCCTCTTTGCCATGCAAATGAACTGAATCCCCAAAAAACCTTTCCACTGCATTTCAGCCCTGCCACAAAAGGACCAGCTGTCAGTGATTCTCTCGTTAACACAGGTGAGTGTTGACGAGGACAAGGCTGGAGATCACTCTGTCATGCTGATTGAGTTCGAATAACAGACTGGAAGCTTCAAAAGGAGTGTGGTGCTTGGAATCATTGTTCTTCCTCTGTCAATCATGGTTTCCTGCAAGGCAACATGTGCCGTCATTGTTGCTTTGCACAAAAAAGACTTCACAGGCAAGAATATTGCTGCCAGTAAGATTGCACCTAAATCAACCAGTTATCGGATCCTCAACAACTTCAAGGAGAGCGGTTCAATTGTTGTGAAGAAGGCTTCAGGGCGCCCAAGAAAGTCCAGCAAGCACCAGGACCGTCTCCTAAAGTTGATTCAGCTGCTGGATCGGGGCACCACCAGTACAGAGCTTGCTCAGGAATGGCAGCAGGCAGAGTGCATCTGCACGCACAGTGAGGCGAAGACTTTTGGAGTATGGCCTGGTGTCAAGAAGTGCAGCAAAGAAGCCACTTCTCTCCAGGAAAAACATCAGGGACAGACTGATATTCTGCAAAAGGTACAGGGATTGGACTGCTGAGGACTGGGGTAAAGTCATTTTCTCTGATGAATCCCCTTTCCGATTGTTTGGGGCATCCGGAAAAAAGCTTGTCCGGAGAAGACAAGGTGAGCGCTACCATCAGTCCTGTGTCATGCCAACAGTAAAGCATCCTGAGACCATTCATTTGTGGGGTTGCTTCTCAGACAAGGGAGTGGGCTCACTAACAATTTTGCCTAAGAACACAGCCATGAATTAAGAATGGTACCAACACATCCTCCGAGAGCAGCTTCTCCCGACCATTGAGGTCGATGAACAATGCCTTTTCCAGCATGATGGAGCACCTTGCCATTAGGAAAAAGTGATAACTAAGTGGCTCGTCGAACAAAACATCAATATTTTGGGTCCATGGCCAGGAAACTCCCCAAACCTTAATCCCATTGAGAACTTGTGGTCAATCCTCAAGAGGCAGGTGGACAAACAAAAACCAACAAATTCTGACAAACTCCAAGCATTGATTATGCAAGAATGGGCTGCCATCCATGTGGCCCAGAAGTTAATTGACAGCATGCCAGGGTGGATTGCAGAGGTCTTGAAAAAGGGTCAACACTGCAAATATTGACTCCATGCATCAACTTCATGTAATTGTCAATAAATGCCTTCGACACTTGTAATTAGTATTCCAGTATTCCATAGTAACATCTGACAATAATATCTAAAGACACTGAAGCAGCAAACTTTGTGGAAATTAATATTTGTGTCATTCTCAACTTTTGTCCATGACTATACACTTCCAACAAGAGGCATGGAGCAACTAATAGCTTTGCTGTCCTGTAGCCTGATCTTCCTGCATCTTCGTCGCTGGGGGGGCCTGTGTCAGCAACCGCAGTGTCTACTACTACGATTTCGAAGTCGACGTCGGCAACCTTCTGTCCCTGCTCTGGATCGAGCGGGGCTTCCCCATCTGTTGGAAGCCTGCACCAGGCACCGGGAGCTACAGGCTCAAGTCATGCTGCCTTTCGCCCGTCCATAAAGGAAACCTGTGACGTGTGGGAGTGGGCAGATTTTCTGGTCCTTCTCACCAGCCATGGTTTTGGGGAACTCCATGGTAAGAAATGTGACCATTCCCAGTGCAAAAACAATGTCCTATCCCAGAGCTTGAGTAAATTACATTACTAAGCTGCTCCTGAATGGACTACGTCAGGATATGGAAATCGATTCTATCATAGTCCATGTTGGTTTTAATGACATTGAAGGGAAGCTCTGAACAGTTGAAACTGAATTTTAAAGAGCTGATTGAATCTCTGCTAGACACTAATAAAAGTAGTAGTTACAAACAGCACAGGAATTAAATCCTGTATTGATCACATCTTTACTAATGCTACAGAAATTAGCTATAGTAGCCATATCAAGGTAAACCAAAGTTCCAAAGGCTGGGCCTAATATAGTGTATAAGAGGTCATACAAGACGTTTTGTACTGATTCCTATGTTGTTGATGTAAATAATATTTGTTGGTTCGTGGAGTGTAATGAGGAGCAACCAGACGCTGCACTTGACACATTTATGAAACTACTTATTCCAGTTACTAATAAGTATGCACCCATTAAGAAAATGACTTAAAAACTGTTGAATCCCCGTAGATTGATGAGGAATTTAAAAATTGTATGGTTGATGCAAAAGGAATGGCAAATAAGTCTGGCTGTACAACCGATTGGCAAGCATATTGCAAATTGAGAAATCATGTGACTAAACTGAAAAAAAAGAAACTACATTATGAAACAAAGACAAATTATATAAAGAATGATAGTAAAAAGCTTTGAGCACCTTAAATGTTTTTTTCCCAAAATGTCAAACTCCGCTTCATCATTCATTGAATGAGATGGCTCATTCATCACAAAACTAACTGATATTGCCAACTACTTGAATGATATTTTCATTGGCAACATTAGCAAATGTAATCATGACATTCCAGCAGCAAATGCTGACTCTACACATATCTGGCCAAATTATGAAAGATTTTGTAATTTTGTATTGTAATTTTGAATTACGTGAAGTGAGTGTGGAAGAGGTGAAAAAAGTATTGTTGTCTATCAACAATGACAAGCCACCGGGGTCTGACAACTTGGATGGAAAATTACTGCTATCAACAATGACAAGCCACCGGGGTCTGACAACTTGGATGGAAAATTATTGCTATCAACAATGACAAGCCACCGGGGTCTGACAACTTGGATGGAAAATTGCTGAGGATAATAGTAATATTGCCACTCCTATTTGCCACATCTTCAATTTAAGCCTACTAGAATGTGTGTGTCCCCAGGCTTGGAGGGAAGCAAGTCATTCCGCTACCTAAGAATAGTAAAGCCCCCTTTACTGGCTCAAATAGCCAATCAATCAGCCTGTTACCAACCCTTAGTAAACTTCTGGAAAAAAAAATGTTTGACCAGATATGCTATTTTACAGTAAACAAATTGACAAAACCCTTTCAGGATATGCCGGATTAAGTGATGACATGCTATTCTATAAAATTAAGCTAATCAGGTAAGTGTAATTAACTAGAGAGTCGGGGTACGACGAAATAATGTTTATAGAGCTGTTATCTTCTTAATAGACTCTTAAAGTCCTAGTAATATTTTACATCAATAGCAGTCAATATTTAATCCTAGTGTCATCTGAAAGTTGTAAATTCTTGGTTATCTTCACGAACCCTGGCTAACAAATTGAATCAGCAATGCAACATTTGGTTTAATTATGTATTTACTAAATAATCACATCACACAGAATGGATCATACATTGATTACAAATTATGTCATAAAGGAAAACGTCCCTAGCGGACGAAACAGATATGACGGCTGGTTACACAAAGAAATGAGGTTGGGTTTGAGTGAAAGAGTGGGAAGACTGAGGAGCAAAAAAGGTTTTGTCTCTTTATCGGGCCGTAGGCAGCTATGCTATTGTAAATACAGTATCTTATGCATTCTAAATAACCACCCATTTGAAAAAGGAAAATGCAATGAATATTTACTCTGAGCTGCGTCTCGGTAGATTGGTAGTAGATAGAAGGCGGGGTGGTCCAGCATGGATCTCTGGTCCTCTGAAGAATGTCTAGTGGTGAACTGGAGTGTGGTAGAATGAATACTCTGTCCGTCCTCTCCTAGCCCACGTTTAGCGGGCAGAGAGGACATCACTTCTTTAGTGAATAGGAGTTCAAAGTTCATACCAAGTTGCATACTTTTAAGCTCATGCTATATTCTGGCTGGTATAGTCGAAATTCATCTTTTCGGCGTGTGGATCGTCATCTTCACGTTGAAATTCGATGCTAATTTCGTTATGTTCTTGTCATTCAACCAGAGCTCACGCTGAGGTTGGCTTAGTTCTGTAGGTGATCTTTGTCCTTTCAATGTGGGGACCGCAAGTCCGCACGTCCTAGGAACAGGAAGTTGAATTTTCATCAACAAGTTTATAAAGTGATGAAAGAAGGACGTGTTTCATAGTTTACAACCAGTGTCTGTTCACTTGGGCGGGGCCTTTGAGTGAGCAGAGTTTCTCTGACAAACCGGTGTCATTTAAGAAGCTAAAATTACATTTAATCTTTCCACAAATTATATCATATTTAAACATTGAAATTGCACAACAATTCCATGTGAATCTGAAAACTAGAATGTGTAGACTTTCCAAGATACAGTGTGTCGTCCTATCATCAGTAATAATGTCTCACATCATGATTTTCACGTCCGGATGAAATGCATGCCCAAATTCAACTGCCTGCCACTCATCCCCAGAAGATAAGATATGCATATTATTAGTAAATTTGGATAGAAAACACTCTGACGTTTCTAAAACTGTTTGAATCATGTCTGTGAGTATAACAGAACGTATTTAGAGGACAAACCATTCAGATTTTTTGTTTGTTTTTGAGGTCACTGTTCAATGGGTATTTATTGGGAATCCAGATTTCTAAGGGACCTTCTTGCAGTTCCTACTGCTTCCACTGGATGTCAACAGTCTTTAGAAATTGGTTGAGGTTGGTTGAGGTTGGTTGAGGTTCCTTTGTGTAATGAAGAATTAGCCCTGTTCAGAACGAGTGTATTGAACACAGATTATCCCGTCTTCAATTTTTTAGTTTATTTACGTAAAAAAAATACCTAAAGTTGTATTACAAAAGTAGTTTGAAATGTTTTGGCAAAGTTTACAGGTAACATTTGAGATATTTTGTAGTCACGTTGCGCAGGTTGGAACCGGTGTATTTCTGGTTCAAACGCGGCAAATAAATTGACATTTTGGATATATATCGACGGAATTATTAGAACAAAAGGACCATTTGTGATGTTTATGGGACATATTGGAGTGCAAACAAAAGAAGCTCGTCAAAGGTAAGGCATGAATTATATTTTTATTTCTGCGTTTTGTGTCGCGCCTGCAAGGTTGAAATATGCTTCTCTTTGTTTACTGTGGTGCTGTCCTCAGATAATAGCATCTTTTGCTTTCACGGAAAATCCTTTTTGAAATCTGACATGTTGGCTGGATTCACAACAAGTGTAGCTTTAATTTGCTATTGCATGTGTGATTTCATGAAAGTTTGATTTTTATAGTAATTTATTTGAATTTGGCGCTCTGTATTTCCCCTTGCTTTTGGCCAGGTGGGACGCTAGCATCCCACATATCCCAGAAAGGTTAAGGGCTTGTAAGTAAGCATTTCAGAGTAAGGTGTGAAATGTTGTATACCTGTTGTAATTCGGCGCATGTGACAAAGTTTTTAGATTTAAGAGTTCAGCCATGTTTGGAATCTCTGGGGCAGTGCTGTAACACGTCAGCCGTGTTCGGAGTCTCTGAGGCAGTGCTGTAACATGTCAGCTGTGGTTGGAGTCTCTGGGGCAGTGCTGTAACACGTCGACTGTGGTTGGAGTCTCTGGGGCAGTGCTGTAACACGTCGGCTGTGGTTGGAGTCTCTGGGGCAGTGCTGTAACACGCCAGCTGTGGTTGGAGTCTCTGGGGAAGTGCTGTAACATGCCAGCTGTGGTTGGAGTCTCTGGGGCAGTGCTGTAACACATCAGCTGTGGTTGGAGTCTCTGGGGCAGTGCTGAAACACATCAGCTGTGGTTGGAGTCTCTGGGGCAGTGCTGCAACACATCAGCTGTGGTTGGAGTCTCTGGGGCAGTGCTGTAACATGTCGGCTGTGGTTGGAGTCTCTGGGGCAGTGCTGTAACACGTCAGCTGTGGTTGGAGTCTCTGGGGCAGTGCTGTTGAATAAGTGACATATTGTCAGTATTTCTAACCTATGCCCTGTTTATGCATGTACATGCATGTTTTCTAAACCATGCCCCTATCTTTTTTACAAGGTATCTATGACCAAAAGATGCATATCTATATTCCCGTTCATGTGAAGTCCATAGATAAAGGCCTAATTAATTCATTTAAATTGACTGATGTCCTTATATGAACTGTAACTCAGTAAAATCTTTGAAATTGTTGAATGTTGCGTTTATATTTTTGTTCAGTATATGTATTTATGTACATAATATACCTGCACTGTAATTAATCATGATGATTAGCAGTCTTTAAATAGTTTTATACTCAGTAAAACCTTTGCATTAGGCTACCAGTTCTATATGGGTCACAGGTATCAAATTCATGCTTATATAACACTGTACAGGCAGCTCTTTTATCCTTCCATGTTTAAAATGTAGATATCTAATGTTTTGATACAATTTTCAGATGTTGCTCTTCAAATAGGAGACATGTAACTCCTAAGAGATCTGTGTGTTCATAGTCTGTAAGCACAATGCACTGCTCACATTAATACACAGCTATTTCTTAGTTAGCTGTTATCAGTGCTGGATTCCCTCTATGGGGGAAAGAGGTTCACAGAGCGCTGTGAATAGAGAGTGAATTGATAATGGGAACTAAGGATGCCCTTTGGTTGTTTACTAATGTGTGGGTTCCTTGAAACAGTCTGGGTCCATCCAATAGAAGCAGGCTATGTTTGGATGCCAGCCAAAGGTAGAGGTGTACAGTAGGGCAGTATGGGCTCTATTCAATCCGTGTTGCAGAAGTCAAATCAAAGTCTATTTGTCACGTGCACCCAATACAACAGGTGTAGACCTTACTGTGAAATGCTTACTTACAGGCTCCAACCAATAGTGCAAAAAGGGTATTTGGTGAACAATAGGTAGATAAGGAAATAAAACAACAATAAAAAGGCTATACAAGTAGCGAGGCTACATACAGACACCGGTTAGTCAGGCTGATTGAGGTAGTATGTAGATATGATTAAAGTGACTATGCATATATGATGAACAGAGAGTAGCAGTAGCCTAAAGAGGGGTTGGCGGGTGGTGGGACACCATGCAGATAGCCCGGTTAGCCACTGTGCGGGAGCACTGGTTGGTCGGCCCAATTGAAGTAGTATGTACATGAATGTATAGTTAAAGTGACTATACATATATGATAAACAGAGAGTAGCAGCAGCCTTCAGGGTTACAGCGTGATTGAAATTTAAAGGCAATGTTCCCACATTAGCGGAGACTGCATTCACGGTAAATGCTGCATATGTTGGTTCAATTTGAAATTACCTTTACATTTCTATAACGTCATCTCTAACGCCTCAGCAATACAGGGTGAATAGAGCCGTAAGTCTGAGAGACTTACCACTGTAAAGTATAGTTTATGTATAGTATAACATGTCAGCTAAAATAAGGCAATGCATTTGTTCTCAATCCATTCCTTGTGTCCTTCAAGATGCTTAACATAGCCTTTCAGTGTGTGAAATGATTGTTTGTTAGAAAAATAAAGAAAAAATGTAGATGTGGTTGAAAGATGGATTAACCTTGAGAGAGGTTGTGCTCCGGGCACTTTGATTCTAGAAATGGATCCATGGATATTTGACTCATAGACTGCATGGGAATGGAATGTGACAGCACAGCTGCATGGACTCTATGAACAGACCAGTACTGTGCATACAGACAGTCTGTCTAGTTATATTATTGGGGACAGAGTCCACCCTGCCAGAGGGAGCGAGGGAGGGCTTTCAGGTCTACTCAGGAAGGCTTCTCATTTCTCTGTACACTACGGCAAGGCAATCAATGCTTCTCACTGTACTTTTTCAATTGATTGATCTTGATAATTTATATGAAATATGTTATGTTGAATTGTGACGTATAGATGTAGAACTTAAAATAACAGTATTCTGTGATGATGCCTACTGCATACTGAGGTTAATGTCTTTACATCAACAGGCTGCAGCCATGAACACTGTGAAGCCAGCGGGGTACGAGGGCCGTTATGTTCAGGGGTTCCAGTTTTACTTGAAACACTCGGAGGAACACAAGGCCATCCTTGGGTATGTCGACAAGGTTCTCCCTGGAGAGTTCACCAGGTAATGATTTATAACTCATCTGGTTTGGTTAGTACATTACTAATGATCATCTGGGATATATTTACAGTAAATTGTTCTCTTTGATTTCTGTAGAATTGGAGAGGGGAAATCCAAAATGGATGTTCTAGGTGTTGGAAGTGGTGGCGGTACGTAATTTAATCTGAGTTGCACTCAACTATTAATACTCAACTGTTTCTCCAGATTTATACCACTACAGTGACAGTCTATATAGTCCTAGTAATACTAATATAGAATTATACAGTCCCTCCAGTTTTATATGGTAATAGAGTGGTGATTGGTCAAATGTGCAAGCCTTCACATAATATGCAGAGGATTGTTGATTTTGCAGCACATTCTACGATCGCGTCCTGCGGTGGACTGATTATAGCTTCATGGTTATAATGCTATGGTTTTCTAGTTAAAATATTATGGTATTTCAGGGGAGATGGATGCCCATATCCTGTCTATTCTACAGTCTAAACTGCCAGCCACCCCTCTTACTGCAGACATAGTGGAACCCAGCATCCAACTCACTGACAATTTCAAAGGTACTGATTTATTTCACATTTATTTATGCAGGGACGTCACATTGAGATTGGTGTCTCTTTTGCTAGGGAGACCTGATTCTCAAAGAGCTACAGGTCAAAGAGCTGCAGATTCACGTCTGCAATGTCATCTGTTCCAGGAGTTATTGTGATACCATACAGAGTCTGTGTATTTGATCATCATGACTTAGATAAAATACTCTCACTAGATGTTTTGCCTGTTTGTCTTGTAACTGTTTTGTAGCGTTAGTGAAAAAGACTCCCAGCCTTCAGAAGATCCCGTTCTCTTGGCACACCGTGACGTGTGGAGAATATGAGAAACAGGTCAAAGACAAAAGAGAGATCAAAAGATTTGACTTCATTCACATGATTCAGGTAAAAGGCTTGACTATATAAACATGATTCAGTTAAACGGCTTGACTTAATACAAATGATTCAAGTGAAAGGCTTGACGACATACACAATTCAGGTAAAAGGCTTGACAATACACGTGATTCAGGTAAAAAACTTGACTATATACAAATTATTAATGTAAACGGCTTGACTTAATACACATGATTCAGGTGAAAGGCTTGAAGTTGCTTTGGAAATACCCCAGTGATCTTTAACCAGTCAACAATGGTGCCGACAGAGGGCTGCTTCGCTTCTAGTCCTTAGTATTTTTGTGTATTATTTCTTACATTGCTAGCCCAGAAAATCTTAAGTGTTATTGCATACAGCCAGGAAGAACTATTAGATATCAGAGCGGCGTCAACTTACCAGCACTACAACCAGGAATACGACTTGCCCAAAGAGGATCCTTTGACCAAACTACCCAGGGCATTTGAACTGATTGCAGAGGCTGACCCAAAACAATGCCGCCAGAGAAGAGGTAGACGGCGCGGTCTTCTAGTCAGACTTCGGAGGCGCGCACACCACCCACCGCTTCCGAGTATATTACTTGCTAATGTCCAGTCCCTAGATAACAAGGTCGAAGAAATTAGGGCAAGAGTTGCTTTCCAGAGAAACATCAGGGATTGTAACAAACGGAAACATGGCTTTCTCAGGATATGCCGTTGGAGTCGGTACAGTTTGAAATAATTTCTATCAGCATGTTAAAAGTGCAACCAGAGGGGAAAAAAACTCTAGACAACCTTTACTCCACACACACAGACGCTTTTAAAGCTCTGCCTCGCCCTCCATTTTGCAAATCTGACCATAATTCTATCCTCATTATTCCTGCTTTCAAGCAAAAATTAAAGCAGGAAGCACCAGTGACTCGGTCATTAAAAAAGTGGTCAGATGAAGCAGATGCTAAAGGACAGGGCTGTTTTGCTATCACAGACTGGAACATGTTCTGGGATTCTTCCGATGGCATTGAGGAGTACACCACATCAGTCACTGGCTTTATCAATAAGTGCATGGATGACGTCGTCCCCACAGTGACTGTATGTACATACCCCAACCAGAAGCCATAGATTACAGGCAACATTCGCACTGAGCTAAAGGGTAGAGCTCCGCTTTCAAGGAGCAGGACTCTAACCCGGAAGCTTATAAGAAATCCCGCTCTGCCCTAATCGTACTTCTCCGGCTCCGAAACTCGTCAGATGTGGCAAGGCTTGCAAACTAATACAGACTACAAAGGTAAGCACAGCCGCGAGCTGCCCAGTGACACGAGCCTGCCAGACTAGCTAAATCACTTCTATGCTCGCTTCGGACGACTGTGTGATCACGCTCTCCGCAGCCGATGTGATTAAAACCTTTTAAACAGGTCAACATTCACAAGGCCGCTGGGCCAGACGGATTACCAGGACGTGTACTCCGAGCATGTGCTCACCAACTGGCAAATGTCTTCACTGACATTTTCAACCTCTCCCCGACCGAGTCTGTAATACCAACATGTTTCAAGCAGACCACCATAGTTCCTGTGACCAAGAACACTAAGGTACACTGCCTAAATGACTACCAACCCGTAGCACTCATGTCTGTAGCCATGAAGTGCTTTGAAAGGCTGGTCATTGCTCACATCAAAACCATTATCCCAGAGACCCTGGACCCACTCCAATTTGCATTCCGCACAAACAGATCCACAGATGATGCAATCCCCTATTGCACTCCACACTGCCCTTTCACACCTGGACAAAAGGAACATCTATGTGAGATTGCTATTCATTGACTACAGCTCAGCGTTCAACACAATAATGCCCTCAAAGCACATCACTAAGCTAAGGACCCTGGGACTAAACAACTCACTCTGCAACTGGATCCTGGACTTCCTGACGGGCTGCCCCCAGGTGGTAAGAATAGGCAACAGCAGATCCGCCGCACTGATCCCCCTCAGGGGTGCGCAATCAGTCCTCTCCTGTACTCCCTGTTCACTCATGACTGCACAGCTAGGCATGACTCCAACACCATCATTAAGTTTGCCGATGACACAACAGAGGCAGGCCTGATCACTGACAACGATGAGACAGCCTATAGGAAGGAGGTTAGAGACCTGACTGTGTGGTGCGAAGACAACAACCTCTCCCTCAACATGATCAAGATAAAGGAGATTGTGGACTACAGGAAAAGGAGGACCGAGCACGCTCCCGTTCTCATCGACGGGGCTGTAGTAGAGCAGGTTGAGAGCTTCAAGTTCCTTGGTGTCCACATCACCAACAAACTAACATGGTCCAAGCACACCAAGACAGTCCTGAAGAGGGCACGACAAAACCTATTCCCCCTCAGGAGACTGAAAACATTTGGCATGGGTCCTCAGATCCTCAAAAGGTTTTACAGCTGCACCATCGAGAGCATCCTGACGGGTTGCATCACTGCCTTATACGGCAACTGCTCGGCCTCTGACCGCAAGGCACTACAGAGGGGAGTGCTCACGGCCCAGTACATCACCGGGGCCAAGTTTCATGCCATCCCAAGCCTCTATTCCAGGCGGTGTTAGAGGAAGATAAAAAATACAACTGGAAACCATATTTCCTGAAGCTGCATTTATTGTAGCTGGGGATTTTAACAAAGCAAATTTGAGAACAAGGCTACCGAAATTCTATCAGCATATTATAGTACTCGATCTGTTCCGGGTAGCCTCTGAGAATAATATTGACTTGTACACTGATTCGGTGTGTGTAGATGTTGTACCCTCTGTGACTATTAAAACCTACTCTAACCAGAAACGGTGGATTGATGGCGGCATTCGTACAAATCTGAAAGCAAACGCAAACCACAGCAATTAACCAAGGAAATTGTGACTGGGAATATGGCCGAATACACACAGTGTAGTTATTCACTCCGCAAGGCAATCAAACAAGCAACACGTCAGATAAGAGACAAAGTGGAGTCGCAACTCATCGGCTCAGACACGAGACGTATGTGGCAGGGTCTTGACTGCGTGGCCATGAACGCCTCCAACTAAATCATCAAATTTGTAGACGACACAACAGTAGTAGGCTTGATTACCAACAACGACAAGACAGTCTACATGGAGAAGGTGAGGGTACTCGAAGTGTGGTGTCAGCAAAACAACCTCTCACTCAACATCAACAAAGGAGATTATCGTGGACTTCAGGAAACAGCAGAGGGAGCACCCCCCTATCAACATCGACAGGACAGCAGTGGAAAAGGTGGAAAGTTTTATGTTCCTAGGCATACACATCACAGACAAACTGAAATGGTCCACCCACACAGATAGTGTGGTGAAGAACCTCAGGAGGCTGAAGAAATCTGGCTTGTCACCTAAAACGATCACAAACTTTTACAGCTGCACAATTGAGAGCATCTTGTCCGGCTGTATAACCGCCTGCAACCGCAGGGCTCTCCAGAGGGTGGTGCGGCCTGCACAACGCATCACCGGGGGCAAACTACCTTCCCTCCAGGACACCTACAGCACCTGATGTCACAGGAAGGCCAAAAAGATCATCAAGGACAACAACCACCCGAGCCACTGCATGTTCACCCTGCTACCATTCAGAATGCGAGGTCAGTACAGGTGCATTAAAGCTGGGTCTGAGAGTCTGAAAAACAGCTTCCACCTCAAGGCCATCAGACTGTTAGACAGCCATCACTAACAGAGAGGCTGCTGCCGACTTGAAATCATTGGCCACTTTAATAAATGGATCACTAGTCACTTTAATAATGCCACTTTTTTGCATTACTCATCTCATATGTATATACTATATTTTATACCATCTATTGCATCTTGCCTATGCCACTGTCATTGCTCATCCATATATTTATATGTAAATATTCTTATTCCATTCCTTACTTAGATTTGTGTGTATTAGGTTGTTGTTGTGTAATTGTTAGATTACATGTTAGATATTTCTGCACAGTCGGAACTAGAAACACAAGCATTTCGCTACACTCCCAATAACATCTGCTAACCTTATATGTGACCAATAACATTTGATTTGATTTATTGTGTATAGCAAAGATTAGAACGTATTTGTAGTTTGTAAACAAATACTACATAAACACTGCTGCAGCTTTGATTAAATATGTAGTCTCAGTGATTACAGTATTGATTAAATATGGCCCGTAGTCTCTGTGATTACAGCATTGATTAAATATGGCCCGTAGTCTCAGTGATTACAGTATTGATTGAATATGGCTCGTAGTCTAAGTGATTACAGTATTTGTAATTATTAGGGAACCACATTAGCTGCTGCCAAACATATTTAAAGCACTTACATTACATATAAATCAAAATATAAAACAGTACATTACATCATTTAACATTATTCCACTATTCCACTATATATACAAAATGTTCAATACAACAATATCACAATGCATGCGTATACATGTGTCTGTACCTTTGTGTATGCATCTCTTTACAGTCCCCGTTGTTCCATAAGGTGTATTTTTTTAAACTGTTTTTAAATTCTGATTCTAATGCTTGCATCATTTCCCTGATGTGGAATAGTTCCATGTAGTCATTGAATATGGCCCCTAGTCTCATTTTTTTTATTTGACCTTTATTTAACCAGGCAAGTCAGTTAAGAACAAATTCTTATTTTCAATGACAGCCAAGGAACAGTGGGTTAACTGCCTGTTCAGGGGCAGAACCTTGTCAGGTCAGGGGTTTGAACTTGCAACCTTCCGGTTACTAGTCCAACGCTCTAACCACTAGGCTACCCTGCCGCCCCAATATGGCCCATAATCGCAGTGATAATAGTATTGATTGAATTTGGACCCTAGTCTCAGGGGTATTTAATCAATAATAGTATTGATTAAATAGTAGCGAAGTAATTACAATTGAATATTTCTAATTTAAAAAATGTACCTCTCCAGAAATAAGTCTCTCACTGTTGCTGCCTGCTATCGACCCCCCCTCCGCTCCCAGCTGTGCCCTGGACACCATTTGTGAATTGATCGCCCCCCCATCTAGCTTCAGAGTTTGTTCTGTTAGGTGACCTAAACTGGAATATGCTTAACACCCCGGCAGTCCTGCAATCTAAGCTAGATGCCCTCAATCTCAGAAATAACATCAAGGAACCCACCAGGTACAACCCTAAATCCGTAAACATGGGCACCCTCATAGACATTATCCTGACCAACTTGCCCTCGAAATACACCTCTCCTGTTTTCAATCAGGATCTCAGCGATCACTGCCTCATTGCCTGTATTCGCTACGGGTCCGCGGTCAAACGACCACCCCTCATCACTGTCAAACGCTCCCTAAAACACTTCTGCGAGCAGGCCTTTCTATTGGACCTGACCCGGGTATCCTGGAAGGATATTGACCTCATCCCGTCAGTCGAGGATGCCTGGTCATTCTTTAAAAGTAATTTCCTCACCATCTTAGATAAGCATGCCCCGTTCAAAAAATGCAGAACTAAGAACATACATAGCCCCTGGTTCACTCCAGATCTGACTGCCCTTGACCAGCACAAAAACATCCTGTGGCGGACTGCCATAGCATCGAATAGTCCCCACGATATGCAACTGTTCAGGGAAGTTAGGAACCAAAACACGCAGCAACAAAATGATTATTTTTTTCATCATAAAATGTCTACAGTATAAGTAAGAAGAACCGTTGAATTGTGGCTAGCTTTTTCAGAAATTCGCATCCTGTAGCTCTAACTCCAAAATGTTTTGGGACACTATAAAGTCCATGGAGAACAAGAGCACCTCCTCCCAGCTGCCCACTGCACTGAGGCTAGGGAACACGGTCACCACTGATAAATTCATGATAATCAACCATAACCAGACAGCGGATGTTCTGAAAGAGCTGCAAAACCTGGACCCGTACAAATCAGCTGAGCTAGACAATCTGGACCCTCTCTTCCTAAAATTATCCTCTGCCATTGTTGCAACCCCTTTTACCAGCCTGTTCAACCTCTCTTTCGTATCTTCCGAGATCCCTAAATATTGGACAGCTGCCGCGTTCATCCCCTTCTTCAAAGGGGGTGACACCCTATACCAAAACTGTTACAGACCTATATCCATAAACAGATCACTGACCATTTCGAATCCCACCGTACCTTCTCCGCTGTGCAATCTGGCTTCTGAGCCGATCACGGATGCACCTCAGCCACGCTCAAGGTACTAAACGATATCATAACCGCCATCGATAAAAGACAGTACTGTGCAGCCGTCTTCATCGACCTGGCCAAAGCTTTCGACTCTGTCAATCACCGTATTCATATCGGCAGACTCAATAGCCTTGGTTTTTCTGACGACTGCCTCGTCTGGTTCACCAACTACTTTGCAGATAGAGTTCAGTGTGTCAACTCGGAGGGCATGTTGTCCGGACCTCTGGCAGTCTCTATGGGGGTACGACAGGGATCAATTCTCGGGCCGACTCTTTTCTCTGTATATATCAATGATGTCGCTCTTGCTACGGGCGATTCCCTGATCCACCTCTACGCAGACGACACCATTCTGTATACTTCCGGCCCGTCCTTGGACACTGTGCTATATAACCTCCAAACGAGCTTCAATGCCATACAACACTCCTTCCGTGGCCTCCAACTGCTCTTAAACGCTAGTAAAACCAAATGCATGCTTTTCATGCTTTTCATTTTTTTGGTGCCCTCACCCGCCCGCCCGACTAGCATCGCTACTCTGGACGGTTCCGACCTAGAATATGTGGACAACTATAAATACCTAGGTGTCTGGCTAGACTGTAAACTCTCCTTCCAGACTCATATTAAACATCTCCAATCTAAAATCAAATCTAGAATTGGCTTTCTATTTCACAACAAAGCCTCCTTTACTCACGCCGCCAAACTTCCCCTAGTAAAACTGACTATCCTACCGATCCTCGACTTCGGCGATGTCATCTACAAAATAGCTTCCAACACTCTACTCAGCAAACTGGATGCAGTCTTTCACAGTGTCATCCATTTTGTTACCAAATCACCTTATACCACCCACCACTGCGACCTGTATACTCTAGTCGGCTGGGGAATAGGAGTGGAGCTAGGCACTGCAGGGCCTGGATTAACCTCAACATCACCAGATGTTAATTATTTATTAATTATTTGTTATTTTTTATTTATCACAATTTTCTTTAACCAATTCTGGTCTTTAATGCAGGGCCGTAAGACAAGTTCCTTACTTTTTCCCCCTTCCACTTTCCTATTTATGATAAAATTTACAAAGAGTATACCTTTTCTTTTATCAATTAGTAAATTTGAGTTTAACCTCATATTTGTTGTATTATTTGTTCTGTCTTTTCTGATTAATTTGAAATTGCAACTTACTTTCTATGGCTTGTTTTAAAAATAGAGATATTTAGTAGATGATTTCCTTTTAAAATATCTGAAAGTGAGAGAATTGGCCACTAGTCTTAGTGATAACAGTATTCCTCTTCCATCCTCAACCTCACATATATCCTTATTTAACCCCATAGATGTTATACTACGTAGATGACTATCCAGGAACCATCAAGTTCTTCCACAATCTTCTGAAGGAAAACAGCAAACTGCTCATAGTTCATGAAGCAGGTTAGTATCCCAGTTCAGTAACATAAACTGTATAATATACAGTAACTTATAATATACAGTACAGTAACATATAATGTATAGTAGACATTAACATGTATAATGTACAGTACCAGTCAAAAGTTTGGACACACCAGGGTTTTTCTTTATTTTTCCTACATTGTAGAATAATAGAGAAGCCATCAAAACTATGAAAAAACACATTTGGAATCATGTAGTAACCAGAAAAGTGTTAAACAAATTAAAATATATTTTATATTTGATTCTTCAAAGTAGCCACCCTTTGCCTTGATGACAGCTTTGCACACTCTTGGCATTCTCTCAATCAGCTTCATTATGCATTTCAATTATCAGGTGTGCCTTGTTAAAAGTTAATTTGTGGAATTTCTTTCCTTCTTAATGCGTTTGAGTCAGTCAGTTGTGTTGTGACAGGTATGGGTGGTATACAGAAGATAGCCCTATTTGGTGAAAGACATGGCATTATGGCATGAACAGCTCAAATAAGCAAAGATAAATGACAGTCCATCATTACTTAAAGACATGAAGGTCAGTCAATACTTTGAAAGGTTCTTCAAGTGCAGTCACAAAAACCATCCAGCGCTATGATGAAACTGGCTCTCATGAGGACCACCACAGGAAAGGAAAACCCAGAGTCACCTCTTCTGCATGAGATAAGTTCATTAGAGTTAATGACACCTCAGATAACAGACACAATAAATGCTTCACGGAGTTCAAGTACAGTGCCTTGCGAAAGTATTCGGCCCCCTTGAACTTTGCGACCTTTTGCCACATTTCAGGCTTCAAACATAAAGATATAAAACTGTATTATTTTGTGAAGAATCAACAACAAGTGGGACACAATCATGAATTGGAACGACATTTATTGGATATTTCAAACTTTTTTAAAAACCTGTTAAGGATATGGCAGACATACGCCCCCTTTGGAGAGATTGGGTACCCCTAGTAAACTGGAAAAAAAATCTGTCAAAAATTGTTAATATATGCAAATAAAAATTATTATTGGATAGAAAACACTCTAAAGATTCTAAAACCGTTGGAATTATGTCTGTAAGTATAGCAGAACTCACAGGGCAGGCATTCTTCCAAACTAGTTTTTGTGGCCATGAAAGTTGGAGCAACTTTGACGTCATGGCCCCCACCCTTCCCAACCAGCTATGATTCTGGGGACACTTTCTATCTCTTCCGCTAGATGTCCTCTTTCATTAGAGCTTCAAACCGTTCAAATCGCGCGAGAATTGACCCTATGGGAGTGAAATTAGTGCGTGCCACGAGAGAATAGGCTGTGCGTATGGGCGCGAATTGGTCACAGCCATTCCTTTGTTTCCAGCACTCAAGAGAAGGGCAGACGATGGCCGATTGAATTGAAGTTTGTTTTGCACGTCTAAAACATCATAAAGCTTGCTTCTGCACTTAGTTTGACCTGTTTAGTCGACATATAATGTGTAATTTTGAAGTTTTGATGCGCAACTTATCCGGACCAGAGGACGTTTTGGGTGCATTTCAGCTGATGTTATTAGCAGTAGCTAATACAAAGACGCAAGACTTGAAACCAAACGATGTATTGGGTAAGTATGAAGCCTTCCAGAACATTCTGAACGAAGACCATCGAAGGTAAGGGAATATTTATGCTTAAATCTGTGTTTCTGTTGACTCCAACATTACGTGGAAATGTAGCTTGGAACTGAGCGCTGTCTCACAATATGGAATAGTGTGCGATTTCTGTAACGTTAAAAATAAATCTAACACAGCGGTTGCATAAAGAAGCAGTGTATCTTTCTAACTATATGTAGAACATGTATATTTAGTCAAAGTTTATGATGTCTATTTACGTTATCTTGCCGCGCTACATAGATTTCCTGCGGGCATTTTTGAGTAATTTCTGAAGGTGAACTCACTGTAAATGGACATTTATGGATATAAATGGCATGTTATTGAAAAAAAAAAATATGTACTGTGTAATATGTCATATTACTGTCATCTGATGAAGATTTTCAAAAGGTTAGTGAGCGATTTATTTTTTAATCCTGCGTTTGTTGATTGCATGTTTTGGCTATTGAAATGAGCTGTGTCTGGTGGTGGTTTTACATATATATGTGCTATGTTTTCGCCGTAAAACATTTTAGAAATCTGAAATCTGAAATCTTGCTGGCTAGATGAACAAGATGTTTATCTTTCATTTGAGCTATTGGACTTGTTAATGTGTGGAGGTTAAATATTTTTAAGAATATTTTTGCGTTCCATGCGCCACCGTTTCAGCTGCACGTGGGAGGGTTGATTCCCAATTGGGAACCAATATCGTAAACAGGTTTTAACAAATCAAAAACTGAAAAATTGGGCGTGCAAAATTATTCAGCATCCTTAAGTTAATACTTTGTAGCGCCACCTTTTGCTGCGATTACAGCTGTAAGTCGCTTGGGGTATGTCTCTATCAGTTTTGCACATCAAGAGACTGAAATTTTTTCCCATTCCTCCTTACAAAACAGCTCGAGCTCAGTGAGGTTGGATGAGAGCATTTGAGAACAGCAGTTTTCAGTTCTTTCCACAGATTCTCGATTGGATTCAGGTCTGGACTTTGACTTGGCCATTCTAACACCTGGATATGTTTATTTTTGAACCATTCCATTGTAGATTTTGCTTTATGTTTTGGATCATTGTCTTGTTGGAAGACAAATCTCTGTCCCAGTCTCAGGTCTTTTGCAGACTCCATCAGGTTTTCTTCCAGAATGGTCCTGTATTTGGCTCCATCCATCTTCCCAGCAATTTTAACCATCTTCCCTGTCCCTGCTGAAGAAAAGCAGGCCCAAACCATGATGCTGCCACCACCATGTTTGACAGTGGGGATGGTGTGTTCAGCTGTGTTGCTTTTACGCCAAACATAACGTTTTGCATTGTTGCCAAAAAGTTCAATTTTGGTTTCATCTGACCAGAGCACCTTCTTCCACATGTTTGGTGTGTCTCCCAGGTGGCTTGTGGCAAACTTTAAACGACACTTTTTATGGATATCTTTAAGAAATGGCTTTCTTCTTGCCACTCTTCCATAAAGGCCAGATTTGTGCAATATACGACTGATTGTTGTCCTATGGACAGAGTCTCCCACCTCAGCTGTAGATCTCTGCAGTTCATCCAGAGTGATCATGGGCCTCTTGGCTGCATCTCTGATCAGTCTTCTCCTTGTATGAGCTGAAAGTTTAGAGGGACGGCCAGGTCTTGGTAGATTTGCAGTGGTCTGATACTCCTTCCATTTCAATATTATCGCTTGTACAGTGCTCCTTGGGATGTTTAAAGCTTGGGAAATCTTTTTGTATCCAAATCCGGCTTTAAACTTCTTCACAACAGTATCTCGGACCTGCCTGGTGTGTTCCTTGTTCTTCATGATGCTCTCTGCGCTTTTAACGGACCTCTGAGACTATCACAGTGCAGGTGCATTTATACGGAGACTTGATTACACACAGGTGGATTGTATTTATCATCATTAGTCATTTAGGTCAACATTGGATCATTCAGAGATCCTCACTGAACTTCTGGAGAGAGTTTGTTGCACTGAAAGTAAAGGGGCTGAATAATTTGGCACGCCCAATTTTTCAGTTTTTGATTTGTTAAAAAAGTTTGAAATATCCAATAAATGTCGTTCCACTTCATGATTGTGTCCCACTTGTTGTTGATTCTTCACAAAAAAATACAGTTTTATATCTTTATGTTTGAAGCCTGAAATGTGGCAAAAGGTCGCAAAGTTCAAGGGGGCCGAATACTTTCGCAAGGCACTGTAACAGACACATCTCAAAATCAACTGTTAAAACTTCTTAGGGATAGGGGGCAGCATTTTCACTTTTGGAGAAATAGCGTGCACAATTTCAACTTCCTGCTACTCATGCCAGGAATATATTATATGCATATGATTAGTAGGTGTGGATAGAAAACACTCTGAAGTTTCTAAAACTGTTTCAATCATGTCTGTGACTATAACAGAACTTGTGTAGCAGGCAAAACCCTGAGGAAAAACTGTTCAGATTTTTTTTTTTTTGCCTCTGGCCGTTCCCTCAGTTGTCTTTGCCAAGGGATATTTGACAGCGACCATTTTACAGTTCCTACAACTTCCACAGGATGTCACCAGTCTTTGAAATTGGGTTGAAGTTAATCATTGGTGCAACGAAGAAGAAGCACATCCTGGAACAATGTTACACTGTTGAGAGTTACACAAGATGAAAAAAGGTGCATGGTTTGTTTACTTGCTCTATTGAATACAGATTGCCCCGTCTACAATTTTATCAATTATTAACGTTTAAAAATACCTAAAGTTGTAATACAAAAGTAGTTTGAAATATTTTGGCAAAGTTTATAGGCAACTTTTGAAATGTTTTGTAGTGACGTTGTGTTTTGGCAAGCTGTTTTTTTCCGGATCAAACCTGCTTTATAAATTGACATTTTGGGTATACATGGATGGAATTAATCAAAAAAAATGACCAATTGTGATGTTTATGGGACATATTGGAGTGCCAACAAAGAAGCTCGTCAAAGGTAATGCATGTTTTATATTTTATTTCAGCGTTTTGTGTAGCGCCTGCTACGCTAGTTCTTTTGTTTACTACTGGTTCAGAAGGGTGCATGCTATCAGATAATTGCTTCTCATGCTTTCACCGAAAAGCATTTTTAAAATCTGACATGTTAACTGGATTCACAACGAGTGTAGCTATAATTTAGTATCTTGAATGTATGATTTAATGAAAGTTTGAGTTTTATAGCGTTTTATTTGAATCTGGCGCTCTGCATTTCCCCAGGCAATTGGCCACTTGACTATCCTCAAGAGGTTTTAAGAGGATACTGTGTGAATCAGGCCATCATAGTCAAATTGCTGCAAAGAAACCACTACTAAAGGACACCAACAAGAAGAAGAGACTTGCTTCGGCAAAGAAACACAAGCAATGGACATTAGACCATTAGAAATATGTCCTTTGGTCTGATGAGCCAAAATTTGAGATTTTTGGTTCCAACCACCGTGTCTTTGTGAGACGCAGAGAAGGTGAACGGATGATCTCTGCATTTGTGTTTCCCACCGTGAAGCACGGAGGAGGAGGTGTGATGGTGTGGGGGAGCTTTGCTGGTGACAGTGTCAGTGATTTATTTAGAATTCAAGGCACACTTAACCAGCATGGCAACCACAGCATTCTGCATCGAAACACCATCTCATCTGGTTTGGGCTTAGTGGGACTATCATTTGTTTTTCAACAGGACAATGACCCAACACACCTCCAGGCTGTTTAAGGGCTATTTGACCAAGAGGGAGAATGATGGAGTGCTGCATCAGATGACCTGGCCTCCACAATCACCTGACCTCAACCCAAATGAGATGGTTTGGGATGAGATGGACTGCAGAGTGAAGAAAATTCTTCCAATGGTATTGAGGAGTACTCCCTATCAGTCACTGGCTTTATCAATAAGTGCATCGAGGATGTCGTCCCCACAGTGACTGTACGTACATACCCCAACCAGAAGCCATTGATTACTGGCAACATTTCATTCACACTGAGCTAAAGGACAGAGCTGCCGCTTCTGAGGTGCAGGACTCTAACTCGGAAGCTTACAAGAAATCCTGCTATGCCCTGCGACGAACCATCAAACAGGCAAAGCGTCAATACAGGGCTAAGATTGAATCATACGACACCTGCTCCGATGCTCGTCTTATGTTGCAAGCTATTACAGACTACAAAGGGAAGCACAGCCGCGAGCTGCCCAGTGACACAAGCCTACCAGATAAGCTAAATCACTTCTATGCTCACTTCGAGGCAAGCAACACTGAGGCATGCATGAGAGCGCCAGCTGTTCCGGACGACTGTGTGATCACACTCTCCGTAGCCGACGTGAGTAAGACCTTTAAACAGGTCAACATACACAAGGCTGCAGGTCCAGACGGATTACCAGGTCTTGTGTTCCGGGCATGTGCTGACCAACTGGCATGTCTTCACTGAAATTTTCAACATGTCCCTGATTGAGTCTGTAATACCAACATGTTTCAAGCAGACCACCATAATCCGTGTGACCAATAACACAAAGGCAACCTGCCTAAATGACTATTTTTTTATTTTTTTATTTCACCTTTATTTAACCAGGTAGGCTAGTTGAGAACATGTTCTCATTTGCAACTGCGACCTGGCCAAGATAAAGCATAGCAGTGTGAACAGACAACACAGAGTTACACATGGAGTAAACAATTAACAAGTCAATAACACAGTAGAAAAAAGGAGAGTCTATATACATTGTGTGCAAAAGGAATGAGGAGGTAGGTGAATAATTACAATTTTGCAGATTAACACTGGAGTGATAAATGATCAGATGGTCATGTACAGGTAGAGATATTGGTGTGCAAAAGAGCAGAAAAGTAAATAAATAAAAACAGTATGGGGATGAGGTAGGTAAAAATGGGTGGGCTATTTACCGATAGACTATGTACAGCTGCAGCAACCCGTAGCACTCACGTCTGTAGCCATGAAGTGCTTTGAAAGGCATCTAATGGCTCACATCAACACCATTATCCAAGAAACCCTAGACCGACTCCAATATGCATACCGCCCAAACAGATCCCCAGATGATGCAATCTCTATTGCACTCCACACGGCCCTTTCCCACCTGGACAAAAGGAACAGTTATGTGAGAATGCTATTCATTGACTACAGCTCAGCGTTCAACACCATAGTACCCTCAAAGCTCAACACTAAGCTAAGGATCCTGGGACTACCACTTGTGTCATCTGCGGTCCATCAGGAAGTCCAGGATCCAGTTGCAGAGTCTGCAACTGGATCCTGGACTTCCTGATGGACCGCCCCCAGGTGGTGAGGGTAGGTAGCAACACATCTGCCACGCTGCTCCTTAACACTGGAGCCCACCAGGGGTGCGTGCTCAGTCCCCTCCTGTACTCCTTGTTCACCCACGACTGCATGGCCAGGCACAACTCCAACACCATTAAGTTTGCAGATGACACAAGTGGTAGGCCTGATCACCGACAACAACGAGACAGCCTATAGGGAGGAGGTCAGAGACCTGGCCGGGTGGTGCCAGAATAACAACCTATCCCTCAACGTAACCAAGACTAAGGAGATGATTGTGGACTACAGGAAAAGTAGGACCGAGTACGTCCTCGTTGATGGGGCTGTTCCTTGGTGTCCACATCACCAACAAACTAGAATGGTCCAAACACACCAAGACAGTTGTGAAGAGAGCATGACAAAGCCTATTCCCCCTCAGGAAACTAAAAAGATTTGGCATGGGTCCTGAGATCCTCAAAAGGTTTTACAGCTGCAACATCGAGAGCATCCTGACTGGTTGCATCACTGCCTGGTACGGCAATTACTCGGCCTCCGACCGCAAGGCACTACAGAGGGTAGTGTGTACGGCCCAGTACATCACGGTACCGGAGTGCCAAGTCTAGGACAAAAAGGCTTCTAAACAGTTTTTACCCCCAAGCCATAAGATTCCTGAGCAGGTTAATCATATGGCTACTCGGACTATTTGCATTGTGTGACCCCCCCCCAACCCCTCTTTTTACACTGCTGCTACTCTCTGTTTGTCATATATGCATTGTTACTTTAACTATACATTCATGTACATATGTATAGTCGTGTCCAAAAGTTTTGAGAATGACACAAATATACATTTTCAAAGTTTGCTGCTTCAGTGTCTTTAGATATTTTTGTCAGATGTTACTATGGAATACTGAAGTATAATTACAAGCATTTCATAAGTGTCAAAGGCTTTTCTTGACAATTACATGAAGTTGATGCAGAGTCAATATTTGCAGAGTTGACCCTTCTTTTTCAAGACCTCTGCATGCTGTCAATTAACTTCTGGGCCACATGCTGACTGATGGCAGCCCAATCTTGCATAATCAATGCTTGGAGTCTGTCAGAATTTGTGGGGTTTTGTTTGTCTACCCGCCTCTTGAGGATTGACCACAAGTTCTCAATGGGATTAAGGTTTGGGGAGTTTCCTGGCCATGGACCCAAAATATTGATGTTTTGTTCCCCAAGCCACTTTGTTAACACTTTTGTCTTATGGCAAGGTGCTCCATCATGCTAGAAAAGGCATTGTTCATCACCAAACTGTTCCTCGATGGTTGGGAGAAGTTGCTCTCGGAGGATGTGTTGGTACCATTCTTTATTCATGGCTGTGTTCTTAGGCAAAATTGTGAGTGAGCCCACTCCCTTGGCTGAGAAGCAACCCCAAACATGAATGGTCTCAGGATGCTTTACTGTTGGCATGACACAGGACTGATGGTAGCGCTCACCTTGTCTTCTCCGGAAAAGCTTTTTTTCCGGATGCCCCAAACAATCAGAAAGGGGATTCATCAGAGAAAATGACTTCAACAGTCCAATTCCTGTACCTTTCAGAATATCAGTCTGTCCCTGATGTTTTTCCTGGAGAGAAGTGGCTTTGTTGCTGCCCTTCTTGACACCAGGCCATCCTCCAAAAGTCTTCGCCTCACTGTGCGTGCATATCTTCATATCTTCTTTCTTTTTTCTTTTTTTTCTCCCCAATTTCGTGGTATCCAATTGTTGTAGTAGCTACTATCTTGTCTCATTGCTACAACTACGATTCCGCAGCTGAATCAACTTTAGGAGACGGTCCTGGTGCTTGCTGGACTTTCTTAGGTGCCCTGAAGCCTTCTTCACAACAATTGAACCGCTCTCCTTGAAGTTGTTGATGATCCGATAACTGGTTGATTTAGGTGCAATCTTACTGGCAGCAATATTCTTGCCTGTGAAGTCTTTTTTTGTGCAAAGCAACAATGACGACACATGTTTCCTTGCAGGAAACCATGATTGACAGAGGAAGAACAATGATTCCAAGCACCACACTCCTTTTGAAGCTTCCAGTCTGTTATTCGAACTCAATCAGCATGACAGACTGATCTCCAGCCTTGTCCTCGTCAACACTCACACCTGTGTTAACGAGATAATCACTGACAGCTGGTCCTTTTGTGGCAGGGCTGAAATGCAGTGGAAATATTTTTGGGGGATTCAGTTCATTTGCATGGCAAAGAGGGACTTTGCAATTAATTGCAATTCATCTGATCACTCTTCATAACATTCTGGAGTATATGCAAATTGCCATCATACAAACGGAGGCAGCAGACTTTGTGAAAATTAATATTTGTCATTCTCAAAACTTTTGGCCACGACTGTACATACTACCAACCAGTGCTCCCACACATTGGCTAACCAGGCTATCTGCATTGAGTCCCGCCACCCCCCAACCCCTCTTTATGCTACTGCTACTCTCTGTTCATCATATATGCATTGTCACTTTAACCATATCTACATGTACATACCACCTCAATCAGCCTGACTAACCGATGTCTGTATATAGCCTCGCTACTGTTTTTCACTGTCATTTTACTGTTGTTTTATTTCTTTACTTAGCTATTGTTCACATAATACTTTTTTTGCACTATTGGTTAGAGCCTGTAAGTAAGCATTTCACTAAGTTCTAAACTTTGATTTGATAAACAGCCAACAATTGGAAAAGCATTCCTCATGAAGCTGGTTGAGAGAATGCCAAGAGTGTGCAAGGTAAAGGGTGGCTACTTTGAAGAATCTAAAATGTGTTTATTTGTTTAACCCCTCTTTTGATTACTACTTGGTTCCATATGTGTTATTTAATAGTTTTGATGTCTTAACTATTATTCTACAATGTAGAAAATAGTTTTAAAAAATAAAGAAACCCTTGAATGAGTAGGTGTGTCCAAACTATTGACTGGTACTGTACATTAACATATAATATACAGTACGGTAACATATCATGTAACATATAATTCCAAATATACAGTACAGTAACATCCTATACAGTTCAGCAACATATAATGTATAACAGAGTAATATTATATTATTATAACATATATTTGGGTGTCAGATAGCCTAGTGGTTAGAGCATTGGACTAGTAACCTAAAGGTTGTGAGATCAAATCCCTGAGCTGACAAGGTACAAATCTGTCGTTCTGCCCCTGAACAGGCAGTTAACCCACTGTTCCTAGGCCGTCATTGAATATAAGAATTTGTTCTTAACTGACTTGCCTAGTTAAAGGTCAAATAATGAATACGACTCGAGGCTGTAATTGCTGCCAAAAGTACTTCAACAACGTACTGACTAAAGGGTCTGAATACTTAAGGAAATGTGATATTTCAGTTTTTTTATATAGATTTGCAAACATTTCTAAAAAACAGTTTTTGCTTTGTCATTATGGGCTATTGTGTGTAGATTTATTAAAGGGAGAAAAAAACAATTATATCCATTTTCTAATAAGGCTGTAAACTTAACAAAATGTGGAAAAAGTCAAGGGGTCTATACTTTGCGTACACACTGTATATTGTATAATATGCAGTAACATATAATGTATAATACACAGTAAAGTAACATACTGTATAATATAAATGAACATATAATGTATAATGTACAGTAAAATATAATACATAATGTAACAATGTATAATGTACAGTAACATATGTTTATTATACAGTAACATATCATCCATAATATACAGTACAATGGCAATGTATAATATACAACACATTAACATAATTGATAATATACAGTAACATGTGATATATAATGTACAGTGCATTATCATGTGTAAGATATAATATACAGTACAGTAAGATAATGTATAATGTACAGTAACAAAATGTACAATATACAGTACTGTAACATATAATTCATTATATACAGTAAGATCTAATGTATAACATGCAGTACAGTAACTTGTTATGTATAATATACAGTACAGTAACATGGGCTTTAGACTTTTTAGCAGGGTAGTAACCTATAGTATAGGTTTCAGATTTCTACAAATGTTCTGGGGTTTGTTCAGATGGTTATAAATATGAAAATACATCCTCCATTATTTCCCTGTTCTCTATCATACTGATTCCAGCTGGCAGCGGCTGGGACACCCTGTGGAAGACCTACAGGAAAGAGCTCTGCACCAAGTCCATCTCTGACTACATGTCTGCTGGAGACATCAAGGTTCACCTGGAGCGGCTGGAGCTTAAGTATGATGAGCACCTCATCCCTAACACCCTGGACATCACAGACTGCTTCACTGATGGGGATGAGATGGGAGAGCTGCTGCTGGACTTCATGACAGAACAGGACCACTTCCACCAGTCTCTGACCCCTGATCTTAGAGCAAGCATCCTGGACCTTCTCCGGAATCGATGTAGCACAGAGAAAGAGGGCAGGATACTGTTCGACTGCAGCTTGAGTTGTCTCCTGGTTTACTCCTGAACCATGTGTGGTGTTTAATGAGAGTGCCCAGAGTCATAGTGTACACAGTATATGGCTCTGAGTTTGTCTATGTTCATTCATTATCACCTGGCTAAGTGGCTAGAGTGCACTATGTAGCAAAGGCTATACCTATATATCTTCTACAATACAGCATGTTAGCTTTCTATCTTCAAACCAAATTGTTTTTCAGTGTTTTCAATAAAAGTGCCCTGTCATTCTTTCAAATATCATGCTCTATTTTGTTACAAATATCAGATACACGCCAAGGCCAGTAGATGGAGCCATAAGTCCAGACAGCAGGTCAGTAGATAGCACATCAGAAGATGGAGCCATAAGTCCAGACAGCAGGTCAGTAGATAGCACATCAGAAGATGGAGCCATTAGTCCAGACAGCAGGGCAGTAGATGGAGCCATAAGTCCAGACAGCAGGTCAGTAGATAGCACATCAGTAGATGGAGCCATTAGTCCAGACAGCAGGTCAGTAGATAGCACATCAGAAGATGGAGCCATTAGTCCAGATAGCAAGGGATAGCAAGGGAAGGGGAGATGACTTCAACTGAAATGTGTCTTCCACATTAAACCTAACCAATCTGAATCAGAGAGGTGCGAGGGGCTGCCTTAATCGACATCCTGGTCTTCGGCGGCATCTCTGTCTTCGGCGGCCGGGGAACAGCTGGCCAGTAGATGGAGGCATTAGTCCAGATAACAGGCCAGTAGATGGAGCCATTAGTCCAGATAGCAGTATTGGCTCTTCTGCATGCTCATATCATTCCCTCCCGCTGATGATACTGCAGTTTCTACTATCTCTTATGGCACTTAATTTGTCTAATACTTTCAGTAACCTCATGTAGCAGGCATAGAAAGACACCTGAGCAGAATTCCCATTTACTTTTTTCAAGGGGAAATTAAGTTATGTTGAAAATACTGCATCCCGGAAAAAATGGATGTTAGTGCTTTCTGGCGAATCCTCAAAGGCTATACTCGCAGAATAAAATAAATAAAAAAGTGGTTATAGCAAACATTCAAACAATCATAGAATAATATTATGTTGATCAGTTATTGGGTTCTTTATCCTGAGCTGATCATTAGACTAGCAGAGGTCATGGTACTGTTGTTATGTACGGAAAAGGTATAACATCTGGAATCGCTTTTTATCTTGGTTAATAGAGAATTAGTAGTAATTAAGGATTGAATTGAACTTTTAACTCAATTTACTGTCAAATGTAGTATGTACATGTAGGCTAATACATCTGAACTTCACCTGTTATATACACTACAGCTGTTATACAGTGCTGTGAAAATGTATTTGCCCCCTTCCTGATTTCTTAATTGTTTGCACATTTGTCACACTTAAATGTTTCAGATCATCAAACAAATGTTAATATTACACAAGATAACCCAAGTAAACACAAAATGCAGTTTTTAAGTGATGATTTTATTTATTAAGGGAAAAAAGCTATCTGAACCTTCATGGCCCTATTTCACTAGCCACACCCAGGCCTGATTACTGCCAGACCTGTTAAATCAAGAAATCACTTAAATAGAACCTGTCTGACAAAGTGAAGTAGGCCAAAAGAGCTCAAAAAGCAAGACATCATGCCGCAATCCAAAGAAATTCAGGAACAGATGAGAAACAAAGTAGTTGACATCTATCAGTCTGGAAAGGGTTACAAAGCCATTTCTACAGCTGTTATATGTACTACTGCTGTTACATGTACCACACCATAACTCCAACTGTTATATGTACTACTGCTGTTACATGTACCACACCATAACTCCAACTGTTATATGCACTACTGCTGTTACATGTACCACACCATAACTCCAACTGTTATATGTACTACTGCTGTTACATGTACCACACCATAACTCCAACTGTTATATGTACTACTGCTGTTACATGTACCACACCATAACTCCAACTGTTATATGTACTACAGGATGATTCAAATGGTTATATATACCACAGATGTTATGTGTACTACATCTGTTGAGTACTACAGCATTACTCCAACTTTTGTACCCACACATTGTCTGCATCCCAAGTCCACCCTGCAGTAAGGCCCTTGTCTTGTCTCTCTGTCGAGTACATGTCTTCTGGATGATCGTTTTCCTCATTAGCTTTAATATTCCATTAATTGAAATTCATTATAATTATTGTCTTGGCGTCTTCCCCTGTGATGTCATCGGGCTAGCAGCACCTGCTCATGTCCATTACCCAGATTCCTCGCTAGGATACCATTACCCAGGGTCCTTGTTGGGGGAAATCCATCAGGAAGTGACAGAGCACTTGTCAACCAGATAATAAACCTCAAGGAGGCATGGTAATGTTCGAATGCTCTTCAGACAAAACTAGACACACCCCTTACTCAATACAATGTTACTTAAACACACCTCATACAGAATAAAATGTTCTTTATAACCTGGGTGGTTCGAACCCTGAATGCTGATTGGCTGACATCTGTGGTATATCAGACCGTATACCACAGGTATGACAAAACATGTGTTTTTACTCTTCTAATTACTTTGGTAACCAGTTTATAATAGCAATAAGTGTGGTGGCATATTTCTGTTTTACCCAAATGAGGAGAGTTACAAACCACACACCAGTCAGAGTTATACTTAAACTACATCTTTAATAATAATAATAAGCTTTGTGAAAGACAAGCCTGACCTCTTCCCTCTCTGGGCCACAGGTGACTGAGCCCCAGCCAAGGGAAATGTGCAACTGCCAACACTATAGTCCAAAGGGATACATTCTAATGACAAGTATCTAACATAAGCATATTATGCATTTCACCTTTATTTAACCAGGTAGGCTAGTTGAGAACAAGTTCTCATTTACAACTGCGACCTGGCCAAGATAAAGCATAGCAGTGTGAACAGACAACACCAAGTTACACATGGAGTAAACAATTAACTTAATTAACTAATTAATTAAGTCCATTACACAGTAGAAAAAATAAAATAAAATAAAAAGATAGTCTATATACATTGTGTGCAAAAAGCATGAGGAGGTAGGCGAATAATTACAATTTTGCAGATTAACACTGGAGTGATAAATTATCAGATGGTCATGTACAGGTAGAGATACTGGTGTGCAAAAGAGCAGAAAAGTAAATAAATATAAACAGTATGGGGATGAGGTAGGTAAATTGGGTGGGCTATTTACCGTTAGACTATGTACAGCTGCAGCGATAGGTTAGCTGCTCAGATAGCAGATGTTTGAAGTTGGTGAGGGAGATAAAAGTCTCCAACTTCAGCGATTTTTGCAATTCGTTCCAGTTACAGGCAGCGGAGAACTGGAACGAAAGGCGGCCAAATGAGGTGTTGGCTTTAGGGATGATCAGTGAGATACACCTGCTGGAGCGCGTGCTACGGGTGGGTGTTGCCATCATGACCAGTGAACTGAGATAAGGCGGAGCTTTACCTAGCATGGACTTGTAGATGACCTTTAGCCAGTGGGTCTGGCGGCGAATATGTAGCGAGGGCCAGCCGACTAGAGCATACAGGTCGCAGTGGTGGGTGGTATAAGGTGCTTTAGTAACGAAACGGATGGCACTGTGATAAACTGCATCCAGTTTGCTGAGTAGAGTATTGGAAGCTATTTTGTAGATGACATCGCCGAAGTCGAGGATCGGTAGGATAGTCAGTTTTACTAGGGTAAGTTTGGCGGCGTGAGTGAAGGTGGCTTTGTTGCGGAATGGAAAGCCGACTCTAGATTTGATTTTAGATTGGAGATGTTTGATATGAGCCTGGAAGGAGAGTTTACAGTCTAGCCAGACACCTAGGTACTTATAGATGTCCACATATTCTAGGTCGGAACCATCCAGGGTGGTGATGCTAGTCGGGCGTGCGGGTGCAGGCAGCGAGCGAATGAAAAGCATGCATTTGGTTTTACTAGCGTTTAAGAGCAGTTGGAGGCCACGGAAGGAGTGTTGTATGGCGTTGAAGCTCGTTTGGAGGTTAGATAGCACAGTGTCCAAGGAAGGGCCGGAAGTATACAGAATGGTGTCGTCTGCGTAGAGGTGGATCAGGGACTCGCCCGCAGCAAGAGCGACATCATTGATATATACAGAGAAAAGAGAATTGAACCCAGTGGCACCCCCATAGAGACTGCCAGAGGACCGGACAACATGCCCTCCGATTTGACACACTGAACTTTGTCTGCAAAGTAGTTGGTGAACCAGGCAAGGCAGTCATTAGAAAAACCGAGGCTACTGAGTCTGC
This sequence comes from Oncorhynchus mykiss, assembly GCF_057628025.1. Classification (NCBI taxonomy): domain Eukaryota; kingdom Metazoa; phylum Chordata; class Actinopteri; order Salmoniformes; family Salmonidae; genus Oncorhynchus; species Oncorhynchus mykiss. The sequence continues at coordinate 58,410,713 of NC_143043.1, forward strand.
CGATAAGAATATGGGGATTGACAGAGTCGAAAGCCTTGGCCAGGTCGATGAAGACGGCTGCACAGTACTGTCTTTTATCGATGGCGGTTATGATATTGTTTAGTACCTTGAGCGTGGCTGAGGTGCACCCGTGACCGGCTCGGAAACCAGATTGCACAGCGGAGAAGGTACGGTGGGATTCGAGATGGTCAGTGACCTGTTTGTTGACTTGGCTTTCGAAGACCTTAAATAGGCAGGGCAGGATGGATATAGGTCTGTAACAGTTTGGGTCCAGGGTGTCTCCCCCTTTGAAGAGGGGGATGACTGCGGCAGCTTTCCAATCCTTGGGGATCTCAGACGATATGAAAGAGAGGTTGAACGGGCTGGTAATAGGGGTTGCGACAATGGCGGCGGATAGTTTCAGAAATAGAGGGTCCAGATTGTCAAGCCCAGCTGATTTGTACGGGTCCAGGTTTTGCAGCTCTTTCAGAACATCTGCTATCTGGATTTGGGTAAAGGAGAACCTGGAGAAGCTTGGGCGAGTAGCTGCGGGGGGGCGGAGCTGTTGGCCAAGGTTGGAGTAGCCAGGAGGAAGGCATGGCCAGCCGTTGACAAATATTTGTTGTAGTTTTCGATAATCATGGATTTATCGGTGGTGACCGTGTTACCTAGCCTAAGTGCAGTGGGCAGCTGGGAGGAGGTGCTCTTGTTCTCCATGGACTTTACAGTGTCCCAGAACTTTTTGGAGTTAGAGCTACAGGATACAAATTTCTGCCTGAAGAAGCTGGCCTTGGCTTTCCTGACTGACTGCGTGTATTGGTTCCTGACTTCCCTGAACAGTTGCATATCGCGGGGACTATTCGATGCTATTGCAGTCCGCCACAGGATGTTTTTGTGCTGGTCGAGGGCAGTCAGGTCTGGAGTGAACCAAGAGCTATATCTGTTCTTAGTTCTGCATTTTTTGAACGGAGCATGCTTATCTAAAATGGTGAGGAAGTTACTTTTAAAGAATGACCAGGCATCCTCAACTGACGGGATGAGGTCAATATCCTTCCAGGATACCCGGGCCAGGTCTATTAGAAAGGCCTGCTCGCAGAAGTGTTTTAGGAAGCGTTTGACAGTGATGAGGGGTGGTCATTTGACTGCGGATCCATAGCGGATACATGCAATGAGGCAGTGATCGCTGAGATCCTGGTTGAAGACAGCGGAGGTGTATTTGGAGGGCCAGTTGGTCAGGATGATGTCTATGAGGGTGCCCTTGTTGACAGATTTAGGGTTGTACCTGGTCGGTTCCTTGATGATTTGTGTGAGATTGAGGGCATCTAGCATAGATTGTAGGACTGCCGGGGTGTTGACCCAGTTTAGGTCACCTAACAGAACAAACTCTGAAGCTAGATGGGGGGCGATCAATTCACAAATGGTGTCCAGGGCACAGCTGGGAGCGGAGGGGGGTCGGTAGCAGGCGGCAACAGTGAGAGACTTATTTCTGGAGAGAGTCATTTTTCAAATTAGTAGTTCGAACTGTTTGGGTATGGACCTGGAAAGTATGACATTACTTTGCAGGCTATCTCTGCAGTAGACTGCAACTCCTCCCCCTTTGGCAGTTCTATCTTGGCGGAAAATGTTATAGTTGGGTATGGAAATCTCCGAATTTTTGGTGGCCTTCCTAAGCCAGGATTCAGACACGGCAAGGACATCAGGGTTAGCAGAGTGTGCTAAAGCAGTGAGTAAAACAAACTTAGGGAGGAGGCTTCTGATGTTGACATGCATGAAACCAAGGCTTTTTCGATCACAGAAGTCAACGAATGAGGGTGCTTGGGGACATGCAGGGCCTGGGTTTACCTCCACATCACCCGCGGAACAGAGGAGGAGTAGTATGAGGGTGCGGCTAAAGGCTATCAAAACTGGTCGCCTAGAGCGTTGGGGACAAAGAATAAAAGGAGCAGACAGGGGTATGGTGGGGTGCGGGTACAGCAGAGGTAAACCCAGGCACTGGGTGATGATAAGAGAGGTTGTATCTCTGGACATGCTGGTTGTAATGGGTGAGGTAACTGCATGTGTGGGAGGTTGGACAAAGGAGGTATCAGAGGTATGAAGAGTGGAACTATGTGCTCCATTGTAAACTAAAACAATGATAACTAACCTGAACAACAGTATACAAGGCAAATTGACATTTGAGAGAGACATACAGCGAGGCATACAGAAATCGCAGGTGTTGATTGGGAGAGCTAGCCAAAACAGCAGGTGAGACAACAACAGCTAATCAGCTAGCACAACAACAGCAGGTAAAATGGCGTTGACTAGGCAGAGAGGGTCGGATTAACTACACACAGAGCCTGAGTGCGGCTGGGGCCGACAGATAAAAACATAAACAAACAGAATGGAGTACCGTGATTAATGGACAGTCCAGCAGGCATCAGCTATGTAGCCAAGTGATCACAGTGTCCAGCAGGCATCAGCTATGTAGCCAAGTTTACAGCAAGGATCCGATGGAGTATTGGGCTCTAGCCGTGTATGAGTGTGGTTCGGGTGAACAGCTGAGTAGGCCGGGAAGTGGGCCTCGGGGATAGCTTCGGTACTGCGTGCAAGCTGTGAAGATCAGAAGTAGTGGTCCAGGGATTACGGCAGGAATCCGGCGTTGTTGTGGAGAGACTGGCTGGCTGTGCAGAAGGTAAAGCCGCTTGCAGTGGCTAACAATGACCAGCTAGTTAGCTGGTTAGCTTCTGGAGGTTCTTGAATGTGTTCTAAAAATTTAAAATAATTGTGATTCCGTTTCACATTGGGTGAGGCAGGTTACCCTGCGAGATTGAAAATAAATATGGGTTCGGTGAATGGTTGGGCTAGCTGGGGACACGGCAATTCAGACAGTTAGCAGGTCTGTGCTAACAAGCTAACAGTTAGTAGGCCGGGGCTAAACAAGCTAGCAGTTAGCAGAACGGGGCTAAACAAGCTAGCAGTTAGTAGACCGGGGCAGGCTAGCAGTTAGCAGGCCAAATTAGCAAGCAAGCAGATAGCAAGGGCTAGAAAGTTAGCCGGGGGGGACGTCGCGATGGGGTTAAGTCTGTTTATGCCTCTTCATGCGGTGACATCGATAGACCGGACGTGGGTCCGGATATGGTAGCCCAGGAGTATGCTTCAGTGGTAGCACAGGAGCTCTGGCCGGGCTAGCTTCAAGCTAAGTGGATGGAAACGCTAGCCAGGAGTAGTCATCCGGGGTTGCGGTTAGCTAGTTGTGAAGATCCAGATGAAAATGTTCCGTTTGCGGTGGGAATCCGGGGATAAAAATAATAGGTCCGTTATGCTCTGGTTAGAGTCGCGTTGTTCGACTGGCGAGAGCTTTCCGAGCTAAAGGTTAGCTGATGACCGCTAGCAATGGTTTGCTGACTGATAGCTGGTAGTTAGCTAGTAGATCAGCCCCAGCTAGCTCAACCCCAGCTAACACAGCCCCAGCTAACACAGCCCCAGTTACAGTAGATCAGCCCCAGCTACAGTAGCTCACCCCCAGCTACATTAGCTCACCCTCAGCCAGCCCAGTCCCAGCTAGCTCACCCCCAGCTAACACAGCCCCAGCTAGCGTAGCTCACCCCCAGCTAACACAGCCCCAGCTAGCGTAGCTCACCCCCAGCTAACACAGCCCCAGCTAGCCCAGCCCCAGCTAGATCACCCCCAGCAACAGTAGCTCAGCCCCAGCCCCAGCTAGAGGGACATTATTTATCAGGATCCCCAAAAAATATGGCCTCATGCAAGTCTACAACACTTTACTCTCCATGATTGAAGACAATCTGTAATATCATGCTGACACTGACTAACTGAATGCAACCATCTAATGGAGGCCTATGAAAAGGGGAGACTTATAGGCTATGACATCCATCTAGTCTGGAGGAGAAAATTAGTGTAAAAAAAAAAACTTTCCAGGAGAACGAACTCACCCAGGATATGGCCAATGTTTTACGCTATAGGCCTAGTGGCGATAAGATAGATAGACTACTGTTCTTTCAAAAGCCTATTGATAGCCAAACTATAGACAGGTTAGAGATTTTCTTTGTCTCCTCTCTCTTGTGTTTTTCCAGCTATTGTGTTGTTTAATTTTGCGATATACTATTTTAGATGCTTTTCACCAACAGCCACAGATCAACAATCAGATATTTGAAATGCTGTGTGCACTACCCCAAATTTAAAGGAAGCTAATGATACTCTGTGGCTAAGTCATGTGTAGTGTTTTGAAGGATTTTATTTCGTTTTGTATAGACAGGAGTAGTCTAATTACAGTATATAATTTTGTCAAATTCAAAATTAATTTGCGCCACCTATGATTCAGTTCATATCTTGATCCATGATGGTATGGGATTGATCCAGTTCATATCTTGATCCATGATGGTATGGGATTGATCCAGTTCATATCTTGATCCATGATGGTATGGGATTGATACAGTTCATATCTTGATCCATGATGGTATGGGATTGATCCAGTTCATATCTTGATCCATGATGGTATGGGATTAATCCAGTTCATATCTTGATCCATGATGGTATGGGATTGAATATATTTTTCTAATTCAAAATAAATCATATTTCCGTGACTTCTGAGAATCTAATTCAAAAAATAAAACAAGATATAGGAAAAAATGAAAGCAATGATTAATGTCTTGAGGCAGACATGTATTTTAAGCTAGTATCAGATGCTAATTGCATCACTACAGACAGCTGAGTGTGAGCACTGAGGGGCATTGGACACATCATCAGCCTATTCATCATTGTCCTCTTCATCGTTGTCTTGTTCATCACGCTCGAGGGAATTATGGTGTTCTCCACAGAGGGAAACACTGGGTTCTATAACTACCAGAAACAGACGGGGTTCTATCACCACCAGAAACATACTGGGTTCTATCACTACCAGAAACAGACTGGGTTCTATCACTACCAGAAACAGACTGGGTTCTATCACTGCCAGAAACAGACAGGGTTATATCACTACCAGAAACAGACAGGGTTATATCACTACCAGAAACATACAAGGTTCTATCACTACCAGAAACAGAATGGGTTCTATCACTACCAGAAACAGACTGGGTTCTATCACCACCAGCAACAGAAAGGGTTATATCAACACTAGAAACAGACTGGGTTCTATCACCACCAGAAACAGACAGGGTTCATCACAACCGAAACAGACTGGGTTCTATCACTATGAGAAACAGACTGGGCAGAACAGGGTTCTTTCACCACAAGAAAAAGACTGGGTTCTATCACCACCAGAAAAATACCTAGTAATACCATGACCAGAAACAGACAGGGATCTATCACCACTAGAAACAGACAGGGTTCTATCACCACCAGAAACAGACAGGATTCTATCACCACCAGAAACAGACAGGGTTCTATCACCACCAGAAACAGACAGGGTTATATCACCACCAGAAACAGAATGGGTTCTATCACTCCCAGAAACAGACTGGGTTCGAACACTACCATAAACAGACTAGGTTCTATCACTACCAGAAACAGACAGGGTTCTATCACTACCAGAAACAGACAGGGTTCTATCACTACCATAAACAGACAGGGTTCTATCACTACCAGAAACAGACTGGGTTCTATCACCACCAGAAAAAGACTGGGTTCTATCACCACCAGAAAAATACCTATTAATACCACGACCAGAAACAGACAGGGATCTATCACCACTAGAAACAGACAGGGTTCTATCACCACCAGAAACATACAGGATTCTATCACCACCAGAAACAGACAGGGTTCTATCACCACCAGAAACAGACTGGGTAGAACAGGGTTCTATTACCACCAGAAACAGACTGGGTTCCATAACTACCAGAAAGAGACAGGGTTCTATCATTACCATAAACAGACTGGGTTATATCATTACCAGAAACAGACTGGGTTCTACCACTACCAGAAACCTACAGGGTTCTATCACTACCAGAAACAGACTGGGTTCTATCAACACCAGAAACAGACTGGGTTCATTCACCACCAGCAACAGAATGGGTCCTATCAACACCAGAAACAGACTGGGTTCTATCACAACCGAAACAGACTGGGTTCTATCACCAACAGAAGCAGACTGGGTTCTATCACTACCAGAACCAGACTGGTTTCCATCATTACCAGAACCAGACTGGGTTCTATCACAAACAGAAATATACTGGGTTCGATCACTACCAGAAACAGACTGGGATCTATCCCTAACAGTAACAGATTGGGATCTATCCCTACCAGAAACAGGCTGGGATCTTTCACTACCAGAAACAGACTGGGTTCTATCACTACCATAAACAGACTGGGTTATATCACTACCAGAAACAGACTGGGTTCTATCACTATGAGAAACAGACTGGGCAGAACAGGGTTCTTTCACCACCAGAAAAAGACTGGGTTGTATCACCACCAGAAACAGACAGGATTCTATCACCACCAGAAACAGACAGGGTTCTATCACCACGAGAAAGAGACTGGGTTCTATCACCACGAGAAAGAGACTGGGTTCTATCACCACAAGAAAGAGACAGGGTTCTATCACCACGAGAAAGAGACAGGGTTCTGTCACTACCAGAAACAGACTGGGCTCTATCACTACCAGAAACTGACTGGGTTCTATCACTTCCAGAAACAGACTGGGTTATATCACTACCAGAAACATAGTGGCTTCTATCACTACCAGAAAAATAGTTGCTTTTATCACTACCGGAAACAGACTGGGTTCTATCACTACCAGAAACAGAGTGGCTTCTATCACCATCGGAAACAGACTGGGTTCTATCACCACCAGAAACAAACAGGGTTCTATCACCACCGAAACAGACTGGGTTCCATAACTACCAGAAACAGACTGGGTTCTATCCCTTCAGTAACAGAATGGAATCTATCCTGTCATGATGTTGCCCTCTTTGGGTACAGCATGCCCCATCCCCCCCCCCCCCTTCAACTAGGCTGATGTGGTCAGAGAGAGGTCGTAAATTCTTGAGGAGGGGGATGGGGCATGCCTCATGGCCCCACAGTATAAGAGACAGAGTGAATTTTCATAGAGAACAAAGGATTTTCTTCCACCTCACAGAACTTGAAATTTCATGTTCCAGAGAAGGTATAAAAGATAGTTGAAGAATCCAGCTACGAACTGGTCCGTTTGTTACAACTTGGTGAAGGTCATGGGAGACGGTGTGGCCACATTACCATAACGCTGTTTTTTAATAGCCTCAGATATGAGGTTTACATCTAATTGTTGTATAAGATGAATGAGTGAGTATGATACTGTTTGTATAATTGTGTAATATGATTTTGGACTGTTTAATGAAGAAAAATACAATTCCCTTTTGATTTGAACTAAATCACAGGACCGCCCCTGAGCCCAGTTAGGGTCAGACATCCTGGGACAGCCTTTTCTGCCATTCCCAATAAAAACCCCACTCGGGTTTTTGATCAGCAGACCAAGCTTACCTCAATTATGAGATGGCTAACGGTTGCAGACCATATTTTCTCCATTAGGAGGACAAAGGTTGAAGACCATTGCTGAATCTTTTAACCATACCACGGGGTTAAACTCTTAGACTATCGATACCGACAGAATAAGAACAAGTCTTTGATATTGATTACTAGTCTGCAGCTAGGAATTCGGTATCATTGAACGCAAAGAACAACAACCGCCGAAACATCCATTCTATAATGAATGTCACTTTGAACTATCCCCTCTAACCAAGACAGAGAGAGAGAGGGAGAGAGATAGACAATTCTACGAAAGACACAAACTTTTCACCAGCGACCAAGACGACACACTGAGCGTAAATATATAATTGATTGCAATTGTTCCCGAATTAGTGACAGTTCATGTGTAAAGGATTAGCATTTCAATTGTTATAATTATCACTCTGTAGTGACTTCTTAGTCGACCCCCACTACCCCTTTTGTCTAACAAGCCGCCATGCTGGTTTAGCCCACTAGGGCACATTCTCCTATCATTACATTTACCTTGTTTATTTGTTTGTTTATGCATTTCTGTGAATTACTTATTTAGTAATAAATAAATGATTTAAGACAATTGATGTATGGATGACTCATAGTGAAGACTGGGTTCGTGCAGATAACCAACAATTTACAACGTTTGGAATGAGACTAACATGAGGTAAAGTAAATAATTCATTAATTCGAAGACTAATTGATCAGGTAAAATATCTGAAAAGTTATTTTAGGAAATGATAACTTTGTAATCGGAATATTTTTCCCTGGTGCCCCTACTTCCTAGTTAATTAGTTACGTGATTAATCAGTTGATCACGTAGTAACTAATTACAGAGGATCTTTGATAAAAAACTATCAGTCTTCAGTTAATGATAGTAAAGACACTACACTAGCCAAATACATTTTTGGGGGTTATTATCCAGCTTGAATGTTATTGTCCACAAGTAAATAGATCAGTGTAGTATTACTATTTAGTCAATTTTAGAGATATTGAATATTGCGATTTCTCATGAGGTATTCAGCACTGCCATCTTCTGTCCACCATCTGCCTTCCTTCCTGGGAAACTGGGTGAAGATTGCTTCACATTTTGGTTTGCTTCCTGTCTTTAAGTTTGGTGTGGGTTTTTCTTTTGTTTGCCTCTTAGTGAGCAAATTTAGTGGGCGCTCATGGTGGGTGTCTTTTAGGTCCCATTTGGTGTTGCTAGTCAACTTTCAGTAGACACCCCTTTCAGAAACCCTCCTAAAACCACACCTGGTTTTCCTCTCTCTCCACTGGGTTTCTCTGCCTCTAACCCTATTACAGGGGCTGAGTCACTGGCTTACTGGTGCTCTATCTTGCCGTCCTTTGTAGCAGTGCGTCACTTGAGTGGGTTGAGTCACTGACGTGATCTTCCTGTCTGGGTTGGCGCCCACCTCGGGTTCATGCCGTGGGGGAGATCTTCGTGGTCTATAGTTCGGCCTTGTCTCAGGGTATTAAGTTGGTGGTTGAAGATATCCCTCTAGTGGTGTGGGGGCTGTGCTTTGGCATAGTGGGTGGGGTAATATCCTGCCTGGTTGGCCCTGTCCGGGGGTATCGTCGAACATGGCTACAGTGTCTCCAGACCCCTCCTGTCTCAGCCTCCAGTAATTATGCTGCAATAGTTTGTGTCGGGAGGCTAGGGTCAGTCTGTTATTTCTGGAGTATTTATCCTGTCTTATCCAGTGTCCTGTGTGAATTTAAATATGCTCCCTCTAATTTTCTCTCTCTCTTTTTCTCTCCTTCTCTCTTCACTCGGATGACCTGAGCTCTAGGACCATGCCTGAGTACTACCTGGCCTGATGACGCCTTGCTGTCCCCAGTACACCTGGTCGTGCTGCTGCTCCAGTTTCAACTGTTCTACCTGAGGCTATGGAACCCTGACCTCTTCACTGGATGTGCTATCTGTCTCATACCTGCAGTTTTCAACTCTCTCTACTGCACCTGCTGTCTCGAACTCTTCCTAGCCACCGTGCCTCTACATCAATTGCTTGCTGTTTGGGGTTTTAGGCTGGGTTTCTGTATAGCACCTTGTGACATCGGCTGATGTAAAAATGGCTTTATAAATACATTTGATTGATTGACTACATAGCTTCACAGCTAATTCAAATAACCGACTCATCATCAAGCTTTGATGATTTGAATCAGCTGTGTAGTGCTAGGGCAAAAACCAAAACGTGCACCCGGGGGGACCCGGGACCAAGTTTGGGAAACCCTGACCCACACCATCCCCTCCTTACTAATACCTTTCTCCAAATTAGACTTCAAGCCTTGTATTAACAATCATCTAAGCCTCCATGATACAGAGAAAACTACAGTAGAAGCGGTAGCCTACTTGTAAACACATCAACTATTACAAGACACAGATCATGTTTATGCCTAGATACAGTTTTTATTTGCTCATCATGGAAAGATTTAGTCATGGAAAGATTTAGTCATGGAAATATTTATTCATGGAAAGATTTAGCAAAAGTGACTTAGACTCGTTCCTGGTGCCGAGCTTGATGATGATACAGCTGCAGATGTTGATGGGATCGGACCTTGTAAATAGAACACATAGTCATGTTAGCCTCTTTTGTTTGGTAGATAGTTGTAGTTGCTAGCTAGTTAGCGGTTGGATATGGTTCGGTTGGCTGTAGCTAACGTAACCTGACGTAGCTAACTTTAGCTTGAAAAGTTACAAATCACATCGCAGATGGAAGCTGGCTAATTACACTGATTTGGAATGTCTAGCCAGCGTATTATGAAAGCTAGCTGCTAGATGTTGGTTTAGATAAATAAATGTAGTTAGCTACGTTACCCCAGCTCAACTTATTTTCTGCTGACCTGATGTTGTCTGATCGGATGCCGTCCTCTTTGAAGTGAAGGGGAAAATCGCTGGAATAACATAACTTTTCAAAGTTTGACGTCCTGTCACCTCCATCATTTGCGACTTCAGGTCCATTTCGAAATTCTCCTGCTGAAAATGCTGGCTACAAACACAGATGTTTTGATATTTCTCAATGGGAGTATTCACATAAAGGGGATCCACCTGGATATTGTGGTTTGCTTACAACCAGGAAATGTAGATGGCCCGTTTCTACAGGTGAGATGCAGAAATGCTCGTATTTGCGAATAGTGAGGAAATTCTAGATTTTTATAACACATGATATGTTAGTAACACATTAATGGACATATAGAGCTGTGAGGAAATGTCCCTTTAAAGTGTGTGATATCAAAGTTGTGATGCAGGATATGTCTCAAATACATTTCTTCCTGTATTTGTTACAGTAGTGCCTGATAACCCTGGGTAGTGGGGAGCGATAAACAATCAAAGAATGGCATCAGTGGAAATGATTGGTTCTGTATCCACTCTGGGATGAGCCATTATTAACACTGGCCTGCTCGGACAACACTATTCACTGGGAGGTAATTGCAGATTCAGATCTCTGAGAGAGAGGCTGACTGGAAGTGTGTGTGAGTCCTAAGTGTGCCTACGTGTGTGACTGGGAGTAAATGCCACCTCTAATGATCGTCCCCTCTATGTCTCCTCTATAGTGTGGTAGATGGTAGATCAGTATCACTGCATGGGGCTGGGGGCCAGGGGAGGAGGGGGGGGGGGGGCAGAGAGAGGGAGAGGAAAGGAGAGGGGAGAGGAGAGGATGAGAGGAGTGAAGGAGGAAGAGAGGATGAGAGGAGTGGGGGGGGCAGAGAGAAGGGAGAGGATGAGAGGTTGAAGAGATGAGGGAGAGAGGAGAGGGGAACGTATTAGGAGGAGACCAGAGAAACACCAGCCAGATTGGAACCGACAGCCCCCTAATTGATGGCAGCAAAATTCCCAGGACAAAAGCCTGGGAAAAGTGACTTTGGAAGAACATAATCAGAGTGATAGGAATCTTAACAGGAATAATCTCTCCTAATGTGGAGCTACACAAATCAGTCAGTCTCCAATTACCACACCTAGTACTACAACACAGTGTCACCCAGATACACCTACTACTACAACACAGTTGCACACCAGATATACCTATTACTATAATACAGTGTCACACCAAAAACACCTACTACTACAACACAGTGGCACACCAGATACACCTGCTATTACAACACAGTGTCACACCAGATACACCTACTATTACAACACAGTGTCACACCAAAAACACCTACTACTACAACACAGTGTCACACCTGATACACCTACTATTACAACACAGTGTCACACCAAAAACACCTACTACTACAACACAGTGTCACACCAGATACACCTACTACTACAACACAGTGTCACACCAAAAACACCTACTACTACAACACAGTGGCAAACCAGATACACCTACTATTACAACACAGTGTCACATCAGATACACCTACTACTACAACACAGTGTCACACCAGATACGCCTACTACTACAACACAGTGTCACACCTGTAACACCTACTATTAAAACACAGTGTCACACCAGATACACCTACTATTACAACACAGTGTAACACCAAAAACACCTACTACTACAACACAGTGGCAAACCAGATACACCTACTATTACAACACAGTGTCACACCAGATACACCTACTACTACAACACAGTGGCACACCAGATACACCTACTATTACAACACAGTGTCACACCAGATACACCTACTATTACAACACAGTGTCACACCAGATACACCTACTATTACAACACAGTGTAACACCGAAAACACCTACTACTACAACACAGTGGCAAACCAGATACACCTACTACTACAACACAGTGGCACACCAGATACACCTACTATTACAACACAGTGTCACACCAGATACACCTACTATTACAACACAGTGGCACACCAGATACACCTACTATTACAACACAGTGTCACACCAGATACACCTACTATTACAACACAGTGTAACACCGAAAACACCTACTACTACAACACAGTGGCAAACCAGATACACCTACTACTACAACACAGTGGCACACCAGATACACCTACTATTACAACACAGTGTCACACCAGATACACCTACTACTACAACACAGTGGCACACCAGATACACCTACTATTACAACACAGTGTCACACCAGATACACCTACTATTACAACACAGTGTCACACCAAAAACAACTACTAATAAAACACAGTGTCACAACAAAAACACCTACTACTACAACACAGTGGCACACCAGATACACCTACTAGGACAACACAGTGTCACACCAGATACACCTACTGCTACAACACAGTGGCACACCAGATACACCTACTATTACAACACACTGTCACACCAGATACACCTACTATTACAACACAGTGTCACACCAAAAACACCTACTACTACAACACAGTGGCACACCAGATACACCTACTATTACAACACAGTGTCACACCAGATACACTTACTACTACAACACAGTGTCACACCAGATACACCTACTAGGACAACACAGTGTCACACCAGATACACCTACTACTACAACACAGTGGCACACCAGATACACCTACTATTACAACACAGTGTCACACCAGATACACCTACTATTACAACACAGTGTCACACCAAAAACACCTACTACTACAACACAGTGTCCACCAAAAACACCTACTACTACAACACAGTGGCACACCAGATACACCTACAATTACAACACAGTGTCACACCTGATACACCTACTATTACAACACAGTGTCACACCAAAAACACCTACTACTACAACACAGTGTCACACCTGATACACCTACTATTACAACACAGTGTCACACCAAAAATACCTACTACTACAACACAGTGTCACACAGGATATACCTACTATTACGACACAGTGTCACACCAAAAATACCTACTATTACAACACGGTGTCCCACCAGATACATCTACTACTACAACACAGTGTCACCCCAGATGCACCTCCTACTACAACACAGTGTCACACCAGATACACCTACTATTACAACACAGTGTCACCCCAGATGCACCTCCTACTACAACACAGTGTCACACCAGATACACCTACTATTACAACACGGTGTCACACCAGATACACCTACTACTAAAACACGGTGTCACACCAGATACACCCACTACTACAACACGGTGTCACACCAGATACACCCACTACTACAACACGGTGTCACACCAGATACACCTACTACTAAAACACGGTGTCACACCAGATACACCTACTATTACAACACGGTGTCACACCAGATACACCTACTGCTACAACACAGTGTCACACCAAAAACACCTACTATTACAACACAGTGTCACACCAGATACACCTACTACTACAACACAGTGTCACACCAGATACACCTCCTACTACAACACAGTGTCACCCCAGATACACCTACTGTTACAACACGGTGTCACACCAGATACACCCACTACTACAACACGGTGTCACACCAAAAACACCTCCTACTACAACACAGTGTCACCCCAGATACACCTACTGTTACAACACGGTGTCACACCAGATACACCCACTACTACAACACAGTGTCACACCAGATACACCTACTATTACAACACAGTGTCACACCAGATACACCTACTACTACAACACAGTGTCACACCAGATACACCTCCTACTACAACACAGTGTCACCCCAGATACACCTACTGTTACAACACGGTGTCACACCAGATACACCCACTACTACAACACAGTGTCACACCAGATACACCTACTATTACAACACAGTGTCACACCAGATACACCCACTACTACAACACAGTGTCACACCAGATACACCTACTATTACAACACAGTGTCACACCAGATACACCTACTACTACAACACAGTGTCACACCAGATACACCTACTATTACAACACAGTGTCACCCCAGATGCACCTCCTACTACAACACAGTGTCACACCAGATACACCTACTATTACAACACGGTGTCACACCAGATACACCTACTACTACAACACGGTGTCACACCAGATACACCCACTACTACAACACGGTGTCACACCAGATACACCTACTACTAAAACACGGTGTCACACCAGATACACCTACTATTACAACACGGTGTCACACCAGATACACCTACTGCTACAACACAGTGTCACACCAAAAACACCTACTATTACAACACAGTGTCACACCAGATACACCCACTACTACAACACGGTGTCACACCAAAAACACCTCCTACTACAACACAGTGTCACCCCAGATACACCTACTGTTACAACACGGTGTCACACCAGATACACCCACTACTACAACACAGTGTCACACCAGATACACCTACAATTACAACACAGTGTCACACCAGATACACCTACTACTACAACACAGTGTCACACCAGATACACCTCCTACTACAACACAGTGTCACCCCAGATACACCTACTGTTACAACACGGTGTCACACCAGATACACCCACTACTACAACACGGTGTCACACCAGATACGCCTACTATTACAACACAGTGTCACACCAGATACACCCACTACTACAACACAGTGTCACACCAGATACACCTACTATTACAACACAGTGTCACACCAGATACACCTACTACTACAACACAGTGTCACACCAGATACACCTCCTACTACAACACAGTGTCACCCCAGATACACCTACTGTTACAACACGGTGTCACACCAGATACACCCACTACTACAACACGGTGTCATACCAGATACACCTCCTACTACAACACGGTGTCACACCAGATACACCTACTATTACAACACGGTGTCACACCAGATACACCTCCTACTACAACACAGTGTCACACCAGATACACCTCCTACTACAACACGGTGTCACACCAGATACACCTACTATTACAACACGGTGTCACACCAGATACACCTACTATTACAACACAGTGTCACACCAGATACACCTACTATTACAACACAGTGTCACACCAGATACACCTCCTACTACAACACAGTGTCACACCAGATACACCTCCTACTACAACACAGTGTCACCCCAGATACACCTACTGTTACAACACGGTGTCACACCAGATACACCCACTACTACAACACGGTGTCATACCAGATACACCTCCTACTACAACACGGTGTCACCCCAGATACACCTACTGTTACAACACGGTGTCACACCAGATACACCTCCTACTACAACACAGTGTCACCCCAGATACACCTACTGTTACAACACGGTGTCACACCAGATACACCTACTACTACAACACAGTGTCACCCCAGATACACCTACTGTTACAACACGGTGTCACACCAGATACACCTACTACTACAACACGGTGTCACCCCAGATACACCTACTACTACAACACGGTGTCACACCAGATACACCTACTACTACAACACAGTGTCACCCCAGATACACCTACTGTTACAACACGGTGTCACACCAGATACACCTACTACTACAACACGGTGTCACACCAGATACACCTACTACTACAACACGGTGTCACACCAGATACACCTACTACTACAACACAGTGTCACCCCAGATACACCTACTACTACAACACGGTGTCACACCAGATACACCTACTACTACAACACGGTGTCACACCAGATAGACCTACTACTACAACACGGTGTCACACCAGATACACCCACTACTACAACACGGTGTCACACCAGATACACCTACTGTTACAACACGGTGTCACACCAGATAGACCTACTACTACAACACAGTGTCACACCAGATACACCTACTACTACAACACGGTGTCACACCAGATAGACCTACTACTACAACACGGTGTCACACCAGATACACCCACTACTACAACACGGTGTCACACCAGATACACCTACTGTTACAACACGGTGTCACACCAGATACACCTACTACTACAACACGGTGTCACACCAGATACACCTACTACTACAACACAGTGTCACCCCAGATACACCTACTGTTACAACACGGTGTCACACCAGATACACCTACTACTACAACACGGTGTCACACCAGATACACCTACTACTACAACACGGTGTCACACCAGATACACCTACTACTACAACACAGTGTCACCCCAGATACACCTACTACTACAACACGGTGTCACACCAGATACACCTACTACTACAACACGGTGTCACACCAGATACACCTACTACTACAACACGGTGTCACACCAGATACACCTACTACTACAACACAGTGTCACACCAGATACACCTACTACTACAACACGGTGTCACACCAGATACACCTACTACTACAACACAGTGTCACCCCAGATACACCTACTACTACAACACGGTGTCACACCAGATACACCTACTACTACAACACGGTGTCACACCAGATAGACCTACTACTACAACACGGTGTCACACCAGATACACCCACTACTACAACACGGTGTCACACCAGATACACCTACTGTTACAACACGGTGTCACACCAGATAGACCTACTACTACAACACAGTGTCACACCAGATACACCTACTACTACAACACGGTGTCACACCAGATAGACCTACTACTACAACACGGTGTCACACCAGATACACCCACTACTACAACACGGTGTCACACCAGATACACCTACTGTTACAACACGGTGTCACACCAGATACACCTACTACTACAACACGGTGTCACACCAGATACACCTACTACTACAACACAGTGTCACCCCAGATACACCTACTACTACAACACGGTGTCACACCAGATACACCTACTACTACAACACGGTGTCACACCAGATAGACCTACTACTACAACACGGTGTCACACCAGATACACCCACTACTACAACACGGTGTCACACCAGATACACCTACTACTACAACACGGTGTCACACCAGATACACCTACTACTACAACACGGTGTCACACCAGATACACCTACTACTACAACACAGTGTCACCCCAGATACACCTACTACTACAACACGGTGTCACACCAGATACACCTACTACTACAACACGGTGTCACACCAGATAGACCTACTACTACAACACGGTGTCACACCAGATACACCCACTACTACAACACGGTGTCACACCAGATACACCCACTACTACAACACGGTGTCACACCAGATACACCTCCTACTACAACACAGTGTCACCCCAGATACACCTACTGTTACAACACGGTGTCACACCAGATACACCCACTACTACAACACAGTGTCACACCAGATACACCTCCTACTACAACACGGTGTCACACCAGATACACCCACTACTACAACACAGTGTCACCCCAGATACACCTACTGTTACAACACGGTGTCACACCAGATACACCCACTACTACAACACAGTGTCACACCAGATACACCTCCTACTACAACACGGTGTCACACCAGATACACCCACTACTACAACACAGTGTCACCCCAGATACACCTACTGTTACAACACGGTGTCACACCAGATACACCCACTACTACAACACGGTGTCACACCAGATACACCCACTACTACAACACAGTGTCACACCAGATACACCCACTACTACAACACGGTGTCACACCAGATACACCCACTACTACAACACAGTGTCACACCAGATACACCCACTACTACAACACGGTGTCACACCAGATACACCCACTACTACAACACAGTGTCACACCAGATACACCCACTACTACAACACGGTGTCACACCAGATACACCCACTACTACAACACGGTGTCACACCAGATACACCCACTACTACAACACAGTGTCACACCAGATACACCCACTACTACAACACAGTGTCACACCAGATACACCTCCTACTACAACACAGTGTCACCCCAGATACACCTACTGTTACAACACGGTGTCACACCAGATACACCCACTACTACAACACAGTGTCACACCAGATACACCTACAATTACAACACAGTGTCACACCAGATACACCTACTACTACAACACAGTGTCACACCAGATACACCTCCTACTACAACACAGTGTCACCCCAGATACACCTACTGTTACAACACGGTGTCACACCAGATACACCCACTACTACAACACGGTGTCACACCAGATACGCCTACTATTACAACACAGTGTCACACCAGATACACCCACTACTACAACACAGTGTCACACCAGATACACCTACTATTACAACACAGTGTCACACCAGATACACCTACTACTACAACACAGTGTCACACCAGATACACCTCCTACTACAACACAGTGTCACCCCAGATACACCTACTGTTACAACACGGTGTCACACCAGATACACCCACTACTACAACACGGTGTCATACCAGATACACCTCCTACTACAACACGGTGTCACACCAGATACACCTACTATTACAACACGGTGTCACACCAGATACACCTCCTACTACAACACAGTGTCACACCAGATACACCTCCTACTACAACACGGTGTCACACCAGATACACCTACTATTACAACACGGTGTCACACCAGATACACCTACTATTACAACACAGTGTCACACCAGATACACCTACTATTACAACACAGTGTCACACCAGATACACCTCCTACTACAACACAGTGTCACACCAGATACACCTCCTACTACAACACAGTGTCACCCCAGATACACCTACTGTTACAACACGGTGTCACACCAGATACACCCACTACTACAACACGGTGTCATACCAGATACACCTCCTACTACAACACGGTGTCACCCCAGATACACCTACTGTTACAACACGGTGTCACACCAGATACACCTCCTACTACAACACAGTGTCACCCCAGATACACCTACTGTTACAACACGGTGTCACACCAGATACACCTACTACTACAACACAGTGTCACCCCAGATACACCTACTGTTACAACACGGTGTCACACCAGATACACCTACTACTACAACACGGTGTCACCCCAGATACACCTACTACTACAACACGGTGTCACACCAGATACACCTACTACTACAACACAGTGTCACCCCAGATACACCTACTGTTACAACACGGTGTCACACCAGATACACCTACTACTACAACACGGTGTCACACCAGATACACCTACTACTACAACACGGTGTCACACCAGATACACCTACTACTACAACACAGTGTCACCCCAGATACACCTACTACTACAACACGGTGTCACACCAGATACACCTACTACTACAACACGGTGTCACACCAGATAGACCTACTACTACAACACGGTGTCACACCAGATACACCCACTACTACAACACGGTGTCACACCAGATACACCTACTGTTACAACACGGTGTCACACCAGATAGACCTACTACTACAACACAGTGTCACACCAGATACACCTACTACTACAACACGGTGTCACACCAGATAGACCTACTACTACAACACGGTGTCACACCAGATACACCCACTACTACAACACGGTGTCACACCAGATACACCTACTGTTACAACACGGTGTCACACCAGATACACCTACTACTACAACACGGTGTCACACCAGATACACCTACTACTACAACACAGTGTCACCCCAGATACACCTACTGTTACAACACGGTGTCACACCAGATACACCTACTACTACAACACGGTGTCACACCAGATACACCTACTACTACAACACGGTGTCACACCAGATACACCTACTACTACAACACAGTGTCACCCCAGATACACCTACTACTACAACACGGTGTCACACCAGATACACCTACTACTACAACACGGTGTCACACCAGATACACCTACTACTACAACACGGTGTCACACCAGATACACCTACTACTACAACACAGTGTCACACCAGATACACCTACTACTACAACACGGTGTCACACCAGATACACCTACTACTACAACACAGTGTCACCCCAGATACACCTACTACTACAACACGGTGTCACACCAGATACACCTACTACTACAACACGGTGTCACACCAGATAGACCTACTACTACAACACGGTGTCACACCAGATACACCCACTACTACAACACGGTGTCACACCAGATACACCTACTGTTACAACACGGTGTCACACCAGATAGACCTACTACTACAACACAGTGTCACACCAGATACACCTACTACTACAACACGGTGTCACACCAGATAGACCTACTACTACAACACGGTGTCACACCAGATACACCCACTACTACAACACGGTGTCACACCAGATACACCTACTGTTACAACACGGTGTCACACCAGATACACCTACTACTACAACACGGTGTCACACCAGATACACCTACTACTACAACACAGTGTCACCCCAGATACACCTACTACTACAACACGGTGTCACACCAGATACACCTACTACTACAACACGGTGTCACACCAGATAGACCTACTACTACAACACGGTGTCACACCAGATACACCCACTACTACAACACGGTGTCACACCAGATACACCTACTACTACAACACGGTGTCACACCAGATACACCTACTACTACAACACGGTGTCACACCAGATACACCTACTACTACAACACAGTGTCACCCCAGATACACCTACTACTACAACACGGTGTCACACCAGATACACCTACTACTACAACACGGTGTCACACCAGATAGACCTACTACTACAACACGGTGTCACACCAGATACACCCACTACTACAACACGGTGTCACACCAGATACACCCACTACTACAACACGGTGTCACACCAGATACACCTCCTACTACAACACAGTGTCACCCCAGATACACCTACTGTTACAACACGGTGTCACACCAGATACACCCACTACTACAACACAGTGTCACACCAGATACACCTCCTACTACAACACGGTGTCACACCAGATACACCCACTACTACAACACAGTGTCACCCCAGATACACCTACTGTTACAACACGGTGTCACACCAGATACACCCACTACTACAACACAGTGTCACACCAGATACACCTCCTACTACAACACGGTGTCACACCAGATACACCCACTACTACAACACAGTGTCACCCCAGATACACCTACTGTTACAACACGGTGTCACACCAGATACACCCACTACTACAACACGGTGTCACACCAGATACACCCACTACTACAACACAGTGTCACACCAGATACACCCACTACTACAACACGGTGTCACACCAGATACACCCACTACTACAACACAGTGTCACACCAGATACACCCACTACTACAACACGGTGTCACACCAGATACACCCACTACTACAACACAGTGTCACACCAGATACACCCACTACTACAACACGGTGTCACACCAGATACACCCACTACTACAACACAGTGTCACACCAGATACACCCACTACTACAACACGGTGTCACACCAGATACACCCACTACTACAACACAGTGTCACACCAGATACACCCACTACTACAACACGGTGTCACACCAGATACACCCACTACTACAACACAGTGTCACACCAGATACACCCACTACTACAACACGGTGTCACACCAGATACACCTAATATTACAACACAGTGTCACACCAGATACACCTACTGTTACAACACGGTGTCACACCAGATACACCTACTACTACAACACGGTGTCACACTAAAAACACCTACTACTACAACACAGTGTCACACCAGATACACCTAATATTACAACACGGTGTCACACCAGATACACCTACTACTACAACACGGTGTCACACTAAAAACACCTACTACTACAACACAGTGTCACACCAGATACACCCACTACTACAACACGGTGTCACACCAGATACACCTCCTACTACAACACGGTGTCACCCCAGATACACCTACTGTTACAACACGGTGTCACACCAGATACACCCACTACTACAACACAGTGTCACACCAGATACACCTACTGTTACAACACGGTGTCACACCAGATACACCTCCTACTACAACACGGTGTCACCCCAGATACACCTACTGTTACAACACGGTGTCACACCAGATACACCTCCTACTACAACACAGTGTCACCCCAGATACACCTACTGTTACAACACGGTGTCACACCAGATACACCTACTACTACAACACAGTGTCACCCCAGATACACCTACTGTTACAACACGGTGTCACACCAGATACACCTACTACTACAACACGGTGTCACCCCAGATACACCTACTACTACAACACGGTGTCACACCAGATACACCTACTACTACAACACAGTGTCACCCCAGATACACCTACTGTTACAACACGGTGTCACACCAGATACACCTACTACTACAACACGGTGTCACACCAGATACACCTACTACTACAACACGGTGTCACACCAGATACACCTACTACTACAACACAGTGTCACCCCAGATACACCTACTACTACAACACGGTGTCACACCAGATACACCTACTACTACAACACGGTGTCACACCAGATAGACCTACTACTACAACACGGTGTCACACCAGATACACCCACTACTACAACACGGTGTCACACCAGATACACCTACTGTTACAACACGGTGTCACACCAGATAGACCTACTACTACAACACAGTGTCACACCAGATACACCTACTACTACAACACGGTGTCACACCAGATAGACCTACTACTACAACACGGTGTCACACCAGATACACCCACTACTACAACACGGTGTCACACCAGATACACCTACTGTTACAACACGGTGTCACACCAGATACACCTACTACTACAACACGGTGTCACACCAGATACACCTACTACTACAACACAGTGTCACCCCAGATACACCTACTGTTACAACACGGTGTCACACCAGATACACCTACTACTACAACACGGTGTCACACCAGATACACCTACTACTACAACACGGTGTCACACCAGATACACCTACTACTACAACACAGTGTCACCCCAGATACACCTACTACTACAACACGGTGTCACACCAGATACACCTACTACTACAACACGGTGTCACACCAGATACACCTACTACTACAACACGGTGTCACACCAGATACACCTACTACTACAACACAGTGTCACACCAGATACACCTACTACTACAACACGGTGTCACACCAGATACACCTACTACTACAACACAGTGTCACCCCAGATACACCTACTACTACAACACGGTGTCACACCAGATACACCTACTACTACAACACGGTGTCACACCAGATAGACCTACTACTACAACACGGTGTCACACCAGATACACCCACTACTACAACACGGTGTCACACCAGATACACCTACTGTTACAACACGGTGTCACACCAGATAGACCTACTACTACAACACAGTGTCACACCAGATACACCTACTACTACAACACGGTGTCACACCAGATAGACCTACTACTACAACACGGTGTCACACCAGATACACCCACTACTACAACACGGTGTCACACCAGATACACCTACTGTTACAACACGGTGTCACACCAGATACACCTACTACTACAACACGGTGTCACACCAGATACACCTACTACTACAACACAGTGTCACCCCAGATACACCTACTACTACAACACGGTGTCACACCAGATACACCTACTACTACAACACGGTGTCACACCAGATAGACCTACTACTACAACACGGTGTCACACCAGATACACCCACTACTACAACACGGTGTCACACCAGATACACCTACTACTACAACACGGTGTCACACCAGATACACCTACTACTACAACACGGTGTCACACCAGATACACCTACTACTACAACACAGTGTCACCCCAGATACACCTACTACTACAACACGGTGTCACACCAGATACACCTACTACTACAACACGGTGTCACACCAGATAGACCTACTACTACAACACGGTGTCACACCAGATACACCCACTACTACAACACGGTGTCACACCAGATACACCCACTACTACAACACGGTGTCACACCAGATACACCTCCTACTACAACACAGTGTCACCCCAGATACACCTACTGTTACAACACGGTGTCACACCAGATACACCCACTACTACAACACAGTGTCACACCAGATACACCTCCTACTACAACACGGTGTCACACCAGATACACCCACTACTACAACACAGTGTCACCCCAGATACACCTACTGTTACAACACGGTGTCACACCAGATACACCCACTACTACAACACAGTGTCACACCAGATACACCTCCTACTACAACACGGTGTCACACCAGATACACCCACTACTACAACACAGTGTCACCCCAGATACACCTACTGTTACAACACGGTGTCACACCAGATACACCCACTACTACAACACGGTGTCACACCAGATACACCCACTACTACAACACAGTGTCACACCAGATACACCCACTACTACAACACGGTGTCACACCAGATACACCCACTACTACAACACAGTGTCACACCAGATACACCCACTACTACAACACGGTGTCACACCAGATACACCCACTACTACAACACAGTGTCACACCAGATACACCCACTACTACAACACGGTGTCACACCAGATACACCCACTACTACAACACAGTGTCACACCAGATACACCCACTACTACAACACGGTGTCACACCAGATACACCCACTACTACAACACAGTGTCACACCAGATACACCCACTACTACAACACGGTGTCACACCAGATACACCCACTACTACAACACAGTGTCACACCAGATACACCCACTACTACAACACGGTGTCACACCAGATACACCTAATATTACAACACAGTGTCACACCAGATACACCTACTGTTACAACACGGTGTCACACCAGATACACCTACTACTACAACACGGTGTCACACTAAAAACACCTACTACTACAACACAGTGTCACACCAGATACACCTAATATTACAACACGGTGTCACACCAGATACACCTACTACTACAACACGGTGTCACACTAAAAACACCTACTACTACAACACAGTGTCACACCAGATACACCCACTACTACAACACGGTGTCACACCAGATACACCTCCTACTACAACACGGTGTCACCCCAGATACACCTACTGTTACAACACGGTGTCACACCAGATACACCCACTACTACAACACAGTGTCACACCAGATACACCTACTGTTACAACACGGTGTCACACCAGATACACCTCCTACTACAACACGGTGTCACCCCAGATACACCTACTGTTACAACACGGTGTCACACCAGATACACCTCCTACTACAACACGGTGTCACACCAGATACACCTACTGTTACAACACGGTGTCACACCAGATACACCTCCTACTACAACACGGTGTCACCCCAGATACACCTACTGTTACAACACGGTGTCACACCAGATACACCTCCTACTACAACACGGTGTCACCCCAGATACACCTACTGTTACAACACGGTGTCACACCAGATACACCTCCTACTACAACACGGTGTCACCCCAGATACACCTACTGTTACAACACGGTGTCACACCAGATACACCTCCTACTACAACACGGTGTCACCCCAGATACACCCACTACTACAACACGGTGTCACCCCAGATACACCTACTGTTACAACACAGTGTCACCCCAGATACACCCACTACTACAACACAGTGTCACACCAGATACACCTCCTACTACAACACAGTGTCACACCAGATACACCTACTGTTACAACACGGTGTCACCCCAGATACACCTACTACTACAACACAGTGTCACACCAGATACACCTCCTACTACAACACGGTGTCACCCCAGATACACCTACTACTACAACACAGTGTCACCCCAGATACACCTACTGTTACAACACGGTGTCACCCCAGATACACCTACTGTTACAACACGGTGTCACCCCAGATACACCTACTGTTACAACACGGTGTCACCCCAGATACACCTACTGTTACAACACGGTGTCACCCCAGATACACCTACTGTTACAACACGGTGTCACCCCAGATACACCTACTGTTACAACACGGTGTCACCCCAGATACACCTAATATTACAACACGGTGTCACACCAGATACACCCACTACTACAACACAGTGTCACACCAGATACACCCACTACTACAACACGGTGTCACCCCAGATACACCTACTGTTACAACACGGTGTCACCCCAGATACACCTCCTACTACAACACGGTGTCACCCCAGATACACCTACTGTTACAACACGGTGTCACACCAGATACACCTCCTACTACAACACGGTGTCACCCCAGATACACCCACTACTACAACACGGTGTCACCCCAGATACACCTACTGTTACAACACAGTGTCACCCCAGATACACCCACTACTACAACACAGTGTCACACCAGATACACCTCCTACTACAACACAGTGTCACACCAGATACACCTACTGTTACAACACGGTGTCACCCCAGATACACCTACTACTACAACACAGTGTCACACCAGATACACCTCCTACTACAACACGGTGTCACCCCAGATACACCTACTACTACAACACAGTGTCACCCCAGATACACCTACTGTTACAACACGGTGTCACCCCAGATACACCTACTGTTACAACACGGTGTCACCCCAGATACACCTACTGTTACAACACGGTGTCACCCCAGATACACCTACTGTTACAACACGGTGTCACCCCAGATACACCTACTGTTACAACACGGTGTCACCCCAGATACACCTACTGTTACAACACGGTGTCACCCCAGATACACCTAATATTACAACACGGTGTCACACCAGATACACCCACTACTACAACACAGTGTCACACCAGATACACCCACTACTACAACACGGTGTCACCCCAGATACACCTACTGTTACAACACGGTGTCACCCCAGATACACCTACTGTTACAACACGGTGTCACCCCAGATACACCTAATATTACAACACGGTGTCACACCAGATACACCCACTACTACAACACAGTGTCACACCAGATACACCCACTACTACAACACGGTGTCACCCCAGATACACCTACTGTTACAACACGGTGTCACCCCAGATACACCTACTATTACAACACGGTGTCACCCCAGATACACCTAATATTACAACACGGTGTCACCCCAGATACACCTACTATTACAACACGGTGTCACCCCAGATACACCTAATATTACAACACGGTGTCACCCCAGATACACCTAATATTACAACACGGTGTCACCCCAGATACACCTACTGTTACAACACGGTGTCACCCCAGATACACCTACTATTACAACACGGTGTCACCCCAGATACACCTACTATTACAACACGGTGTCACCCCAGATACACCTACTATTACAACACGGTGTCACACCAGATACACCCACTACTACAACACAGTGGCACACCAGATACACCCACTACTACAACACGGTGTCACACCAGATACACCCACTACTACAACACGGTGTCACACCAGATAGATATGTATTTTTTATTTATTATGGATCCCCATTAGCTGCTGCCAAGGCAGCTTCTATTCCTGGGGTCCAGCAAAATGACCACATATCTATAACACACAATCCATGTGTACATGTATAGTGCTTGTGTTATTGTGTGTTTGTATGCGTGTGTCTTTGTTTGTGTTGCTTCACAGTCCCCGCTGTTCCGTAAAGGTGTTGTTTTTATCTGGTTTTTTTTATTAGATTTTCCTGCTGGCATGAGCTACATGTTGTGGAACAGAGTTCTATGTAGTCATTGCTCTATGTTGTACTGTGCACCTCCCGTAGTCTGTTCTGGACTTGGAGACTGTGAAGAGACCTCTGGTGGCATGTCTTGTGGGGTATGTATGGGTGTCTGAGCTGTGTGCTAGTAGTTTAAACAGACCTCTGGTGGCATGTCTTGTGGGGTATGTATGGGTGTCTGAGCTGTGTGCTAGTATAGTATATATAGTATATACTGTATTGAACACAGATCATCCCATCTTCAATTTGATCGATTATATATGTTTAGAAATACCTAAAGTTCTATTACAAAAGTAGTTTGAAATGTTTTGGCAAGGTTTACAGGTAACTTTTGAGATATTTTGTAGCGACGTTGCGTAAGTTGGAAGCGGTGTTGTTCTGGATCAAACGTGCCAAATAAATGGATATTTTGGATATATCGACAGAATTAATCGAACAATAGGACCATTTGTGATGTTGAAGTGTAGTGAAGTGAAATGTAGTTTCAGCGGTTGTTGCTGGCATGTCATGCCTAACTTTGCTAATCTTGCCAAAAATCATTAAAGTAGTTGGCAATATCAGTGGGTTTTGTGATGAATGAGCCATCTGGTTCAATTTATTTATTCTTATTTAACCTTTATTTAACTAAGCAAGTCAGTTAAGAATACATTCTTGTTTACAATGACGGACTACCAAAAGGCCTCCTGCGGGGAAATATAGGACAAAACACACATCACAACAAGAGAGACACAACACCACATAAAGAGAGACCTAAGACACCAACATAACAAGGCAGCAACACATGACAACACAGCATGGTAGCAACACAACATGACAACAACATGGTAGCAACACAACATGGTAGCAACACAACATGGTAGCAGCACAACACATGGTAGCAACACAACATGGTAGTAGCACAAAAACATGGTACAAACATTAGTGGGCAACAGCACAATGTTTTTTATATGTTCTATTTATATCTGTAAATTAACCAATGATATCAAGCCACACCGGCCATGATTACAGACACCTGTGTGTGCCCTTTGACACTATATATACTAGTGACCCGTAGTGTTTGTCGTTATACCCTGATGAAGACAGCTTGTCTGTCAAAATGTTGGTTATGAGCTCCTAGAGTATGCGGCTCTCCTTTTATTTTTCAAGTGTTCTACTTTGCTAACCTTTGGCTTGCCTAAACAGGTGTGCGTTTCTTTCACCTTCAGATTAACCTGTTACCCAGTAAATAGCACCCGACCAACAAAAAGCTCTAAAACGATGCAGAATGATAATTCCTTTCCTGACACTGACTAAACAAGACTACTTCAAATCAAATCAAATCAAATGTTATTGGTCACATAAAGATGTTAATGCGAGTGTAGCGAAGTGCTTTTGCTTCTACTGCCAACAGTGCAGTAGAAGTAATATCTAACAAATAATCTAACAATTCCCAACAACTAACTAATACACACAAATCTAAAAGGGTGAATTTATTAAAGTGTCCAGTGATTGGGTCTCAATGTGGGCAGCAGCCTCTCTGAGTTAGTGTTTGCTGTTTAGCAGTGTGATGGCCTTGAGATAGAAGCTGTTTCTCAATCTCTCAGTCCCAGCTTTGATACACCTGTACTCACCTCGCCTTCTGGATGATAGCAGGGTGAACAGGCAGTGGCTCGGGTGGTTGTTGTTCTTGATGATCTTTATGGCCTTCCTGTGACATCGGGTGCTAAAGGTGTCCTGGAGGGCAGGTAGTTTGCCCCCGGGGATGCGTTGTGCAGACCACACAACCCTCTGGAGAGCCTTGCGGTTGAGTGCGGTATGTTTTACATTAGTTAGCTTGTTTTGTTGTTATTAGTCCCAAACTTCAGCTCCATTCAACCCCTCCCTTCTATCTCTTTACACCATCCATATTGGATTTCTATTTGCCATATATTTTTCAACTGTGTTGTGACGTTTCACAAAAGTTCTGAACCTTTCTATTCTCATAGCTTCTACAGATTGTAAATTGGAAAAAAAAACTTTTGCTAAAAGTATTATTATATTATTGATCGATTGACCATGACTTTTCAGATCGCCCAGTAGTGCTATCTGCAGGTTTAGCTCCAGGTAAATATTGCAATTCTTCAGCCATTCCTGGACCTGTGACCAAAAACAAGGTACATGGACAATGGACAATACCAAAACAAATTATCTAATTATTCTGTCTTTTCGTAGCAAAATCTGCAGAGCTGGGAAGGTTGTATCCCCCATATAAATAACATTTAATTGGTTGCAAGAATTTTTGTATAATAATTAAAATTGGAAAATTCTAAGTTTTGAATCCGGCGTCATTTTGTGTATCAGTTCGTAAACCATGTGCCATGGAATCGGTACGTCAAAAATCTCATCCCTACTATTTTGCAATCTATATGGCACGGCTGTCAATTTTTTGGTTCTTAAATGAAACTGGTATACTTCTTTATTTAACCAATTATGGTCTTTAATGCAGGGTCGACAGACAAGTTCCTTACTTTTTCCCCCTTCCACTTTCTTCTTCCATTTTTGTGGTAATGCTACATTTAGTTGGTTGTAATTTTGGGTAGAGCAGACATTTCCATGTTTTAGTTAGCTGCATGTGTGACATAACTCCACCAGTACTATTTATATATAATTTATGAAGATTATACCTTTTGAACATTTTCATTTAAAAATTACGTTTTTTTATCAATTAGTATTTTTGAGTTTAACCACAATATTTGTTGTATTAATTGTTCCGTGTTTTCTGGTGGATTAAACTGAAATTCAACTTTACATGGCTTGTTTTAAAAATAGCGATATTTGGGAGATGGTTTCCTTTTCAAATAACTGAAAGTGAGAGGTTGTAATCTGAATAAAGGAAAAAAGGCCATTCTTGAACATAGGGTGAGACATTTTTACTAATTTGCTTGAGAACCAGTTTGGATTTAAGTATAACTTTTGTTTGACTGAAGCCTTTAGTGAGAGGTCTAATGCTTTAATATTTAATCATTTCTGCCCTCCAAATTCATATTCATTATACAAATAGGTCTGTTTAATTTTGCCTAGCTTGCCGTTCCACATAAAATTGAAACATTTTCTCTCAAATAATACAAAAAAACGGTTTGCTAGGTGTAGGCAAGACCATAAGCAAATAGGTAAACAGGGATATGTTTAGAGTTAATCAGGGTGATTTTTCCACAAATAGACATGGTAGCAAGATCATATCTATTTTTACAATTTATTGTAGTGAGAAAATGTATTTATTTCGGGATATGTATACCGAGTATATCCACATCACCATCAGACCATTTCATTGGTAAACTACACGATAATGTAAAAGTTGTATTTTTTAGTAATCCAATACCTAATAATTTGGTTTTAATCCAGAGAGGTTAGAAAAATGATCTATATCATCTATTTTGGTATTTTATTAGGATACCCATTAGCTGCAAATGCAGCAGCTACCCTTCCTGGGTTCCACACAAAATATGAAACATAATATAGAACGAGATAATACAGAACATCAACAGACAAGGACAGCTCAAGGAAGGAACTACATAATTTTTTTTGAAGGCACATGAAGCCTATATATCAATGCATAAACACAAATTATCTAGGTCAAGTAGGGGAGAGGCGTTGTGCCGTGAGGTGTTGCTTTATCTTTTTTTTTAACCAGTTTTGCTGTTTATTTGAGCAATATGAGATGGAAGGAATTTCCATGCAATAAGTGCTCTATATAATACTATACACTTTCTTGAATTTGTTCTGGATTTGGGGACCGTGAAAAGACCCCTGGTGGCATGTCTGGTGGGATAAGCGTGTGTGTCAGAGCTGTGTGTAAATTGACTATGCAAACAATTTGGGATTTTCAACACATTAATGTTTCTTATAAAAAGAAGAAGTGATGCAGATAGTCTAACCTCAACTCTTAGCCAAGAGAGACTGGCATGCCTAGTATTTATATCAGCCCTTTGATTTCAATGAAGAGCAGAACGTGCTGCTCTGTTCTGGGCCAGCTGCAGCTTAACTAGGTATTTCCTTGCAGAACTGGACCACATGACTGGACAATAATCAAGAGTAGACAACACTAGAGCCTGCAGAACTTGCTATTTGGAGTGTGGTGTCAAAAAAGCAGAGCATCTCTTTATTACGGCCAGACCTCTCTCCATCTTTACAACCATGAAATCTATATGTTTTGACCATGACCGTTTACAATCTAAGGTTATACCAAGTCATTTAGTCTCCTCAACTTGTTCAACAGCAACACTATTCATTAGCAGATTCAGCTGTGGTCTAGAACTTAAGGAATGATTTGTACCAAATACAATGCTCTTAGTTTTAGAGATGTTCAAGACCAGCATATTACTGGCCACCCATTACAAAACACACTGTAACTCCTTGTTAAGGGCTTCAGTGACTTCATTAGCTGTTGTTGCTGATGCGTATATGGTGGAATCATCAGCATACATGGACACACATGCTTAATGCCAGTGGCAGGTCATTGGTAAAAATAGAAAAGGTACAGGGCCCAGAGAGCTGCCCTACAGTACACTACACTTTACATGTGTGGTATACCACACTTTACATCTATGAGGCTGTGGAGGGATCCAAGTTGTGGATTTAAAAGAAAGCATGAATCATCAGCTTACAATGACACCTTGACACCTTTGTTTTTAATTAAGCAGTGGATTTCTAATCCCTTGATATTTTAATAGCTAACATTTCGTTGGCCATAATAAATAGATATGCCAATAGTGGACAACCTTGTTTTAATTTAAAACTTTCTGAGAAGAAGCCATTACTTACTTTTTAACACCTAAGGTTACTATACATGATTTTAACCCATTTAAAAGAGATTCTCCAAAATGTAAATATTCGAGGCATTTACAGGCCTGGTTTCCCAGATTTGTGTTCTATTGTTTCCAGTATATTATCTCCAATGTATCGTCCATGTAAAAAGCATGTGTAGCATCAATTTTTTTAATGGATTGGATCTTTCCCATCCTGTTTCAGTAATAATGAAATCAAACCTTCTTGTGAGTGTCTGATAATCTACCATTTACATAGGAGTGGTTAAAACATGCTAATAAAGGTCCTCTGAGTATATCAAAAAAAGTTTTGTATACTTCCACTGGTATGCCATCCAGCCCTGGAGTTTTCCCAGCCTTAAAGTCTTTAATTGCATCATGAAGTTCCTCAACATTAGTCTTTCTGTTCGGCTGTTAATTTTACATTATTAATAGGAAAAAATACATACAATTAGCTTTGGTTAGAGGAGATGGAGGAGGCTGAGACGTATGCTTAAAGTACTTTGCTTCCTCTTTCAAAATATAATTTGGTGAATCATGGGTGACTGTCATTTGTAACAAGTTTCAGTAAATGTATTTTTGATAGCACATCAATGTTGAAGATTAAAAAATAATTTGGTGCATTTTTCCCCCATAGTATATTACACCTGATCTTTCTTGAATAAGTTCCTCAATTTTTTCCCCCCTCTAACTTATTTTGAGCCTCTATGGTATAGTTTTTATTGCTGTCGATCTGTTCTGTCAGACATTCTATTTAATTTGTTAGTATGGACTCTTTTGACTGAAATGACTTTTGATTTAAATTAATTGAATTGCATGGCCTCTAAAGGCACATTTAAAAGTGTCCCATATCGTAAGGGGATTTGCTGTACCGATGTTATTTCTGAAAAATTATATTATAAGATCTTCTGTCCTAGTAATCATCCAGTAGGCTTTGAATAAATTTCCAATATCCTCGCCCACGTGGAAATTCGGTAAGAGTAATGTACAGTTGAAGTCGGAAGTTTACATACACTTAGGTTGGAGTCATTAAAACTAATTTTTCAACCACTCCACAAATTTCTTGTTTACAAACTATAGTTTTGGCAAGTCGGTTAGGACATCGACTTTGTGCATGACACAAGTAATGTTTCCAACAATTGTTTACAGAAAGATTATTTCACTGTATCACAATTCCATTGGGTCAGAAGTTTACATACACTAACTTGACTGTGCCTTTAAACAGCTTGGGAAATTCCAGAAAATGATGTCATAGCTTTAGAAGCTTCTGAAAGGCTAATTGACATCATCTGAGTCAATTGGAGGTGGACCTGTGGATGTATTTCAAGGAATACCTTCAAACTCAGTTACTCTTTGCTTGACCTCATGGGAAAATAAAAAGAAATCAGCCAAGACCTCAGAAAATAAATTGTAGACCTTCACAAGTCTGGTTCATCCTTGAGAGCAATTTCCAAACGCCTGAAGGTTCCACGTCCATCTGTACAAACAATAGTACGCAAGTATAAACACCATGGGACCACACAGCCGTCATACCGCTCAGGAAGGAGACATCCCAGAGATTAACATACTTTGTTAAGCGAAAAGTGCAAATCAATCCCAGAACAACAGCAAAGGACCCTGTGAAGATGCTGGAGGAAATGGTTACAAAAGTATCTATATCCACAGTAAAAGTCCTTTATCGACAAAACCTGAAAGGCTGCTCAGCAAGGAAGAAGCCACTGCTCCAAAACCACCATGAAAAATCCAGACTATGGTTTGCAACTGCACATGGGGACCAAGATCGTACTTTTTGGAGAAATGTCCTCTGGTCTGATGAAACAAAAATAGAACTGTTTGGCCATAATGACCATTGTTATGTTTGGAGGAAAAAGGGGGAGGCTTGCAAGCCGAAGAACACCATCCCAACCGTGAAACACGGGGGTGGCAAGCTGGAAAGGGTTACATAAGTAGCTCTAAAAGTCAGTCCACGATGAGACATATTGTGTATAAATGGAGATATCCCTAGGAGTGGCCGTCCTAAAAAGATGACAGCAAGTGCACAGCACAGAATGCTCAATGAGGTTAAGAAGAATCCTAGAGTGTCAGCTAAAGACTTACAGAAATCTCTGGAAGATGCTAACATATCTGTTGACGAGTCTACAATACATAAAACACTCAACAAGAATGGTGTTCATGGGAGGACACCATGGAAGAAGCCACTGCTGTCCAGAAAAAAACATTGCTGCACGTCTGAAGTTTGCAAAAGAGCACTACTGGCAAAATATTATGTGGACATATGAAACAAAAGTTGTGTTGTTTGGAAGTAACACACAACACTATGTGTGGAGAAAAAAAGGCACAGCACACAAACATCAAAACCTCATCACAAATGTAAACTATTGTGAAGGGAGCATCATGGTTTGGGGCTGCTTTGCTGCCTCAGGGCCTTGACAGCTTGCTGTCATCGACTGAAAAATGTATTCCCAAGTTTAGCCTTACATTCTCCTGCAAAATGTCTTGATATCTATCTACCAACAGAAGTTGGGTGATGCAACAGGACAACAACCCAAAGGACAGAAGTAAATCAACAACAGAATGGCTTCAACAGAAGAAAATACGCCTTCTGGAGAGGCCCAGTCAGTCCTGACCTCAACCCGATTGAGATGCTGTGGCATGACCTCAAGAGCTGTTCACACCAGAAATCCCAAGAATATTGTGGAACTGAAACAGTTTTGTAAAGAGGGATGGTCACATACTTTTACTTCCCACTGTATATCCACTAGTTCCAATATATCCATGACATCCTGTGCCTGAGGGTGATAGTTTATAGTGTGATTTCCTTTACGGTCCATTGCGGTTTTTAAAACAGCATTATAATCTCCCACCATAATAATAGTCTTGTATTGCTTGCAGGTAGATAATGTATTATATATATATATACTGTATATATTTTCAAAGAAGAGTGGATCATCATTATTTGGTCCGTAAAGGTAAATGAGACATATGTGTTTATGGTCCAATAACATATTTAAAATCATCCATCTACCTTGAGGATCTAGTTGGACAATTTGCACATTCGGATCAATATTACTGTTAATTAATATCATCACCCCTTTTGAGTTTCTTTGCCCATGGGAGAAATATACTTCACCACCATAGGGCCTTTTTCCAGACAACTTCATCTAAATTTGTTGAATGAGTTTCCTGTAAACAATAGATATTATATTCCTTCTCTTTGAGCCAGGTTAATATTGTTCTTTTCTTATTATCTGCTAAACCATTACAATTAAAACTGGCTATACTTATTTCACCATTTACAATAATGATATACAAGTCTCAAATCTATTTATCATAATATATGTTTGTAAACGTTGCATTAAAAATAACAGTGATTGAGTGTCCATAATAGCTGTACCATGATATTTGCATTGCTACTAAGTAACCTTCCAATTGTTCTCCACTATTGCACCCACTAAAGCCCATCCCATCCCTAGTTGGGTTGTCATCCCAGTGACCGGCAGATCACCCCTGTCCCCACGGATCCCTAGGCCCCCAGAGAGGCCAGGGCCATCCTTCGAAAAGAGCCACCCGCTGAACAGAAGCAGATCAACCGCTAAAAGTATTTCCAATGCTCTTACGTCAGTTTGCTTTATATATAGCTAGTAAGATATATGTATAAATATATTCAAAAATCTTGCGTATCTTAATTTCCATCATTAACAATTAATACGTGTAAGAATGTCGGCAAATAAAATAAATGCGGTAATATGTACATGCAGGTAGAGTTATTAAAGTGACTATGCATTGATGATAACAACAAAGAGTAGCAGCCGTGTAAAAGAGGGGGATAGTCTAGGTAGCCATTTGATTAGATGTTCAGGAGTCTTATGGCTTGGGGGTTGTCAAGTAATTATTTAATCAGTGTTCATAAATTCCAATTATATTTATCTGTCTGATACCCAGAGTTTGTAAAGTTCTGGTCTTAAATAAAACAGACAGAATTCCCAGCTCACAATTGATCAATTGATCAGGTTCCAATTTATTTGCGAGAGCTCCAAAGTTTTCACAAATCCATTCCTTCTTATATCATCCTAAACTACACACACACATACACACCAACATGGATTTCTCATGAGTCTAACCACAGTTTATAACCCCTCAACTGACCGTTCCAGGCTCCCCCAGACACAATAACTCTGGAGGAGCACTCCATGTCCTCTCTTATCTCCACATACACTCCTTTCTTCCTAGGTCCATGCCATATAACCCCTTCCTAATGGACAAACATTATTTAATACTACAAGAAAGACAGGGTAGAATTCTTGCCAGTTATAGTGCAGTATACCTCATTTAGTCATTATTGATAAAAATCCCATAACAGGGGTAGAAGCTGTTTAGAAGCCTCTTGGACCTAGACTTGGCACTCGGTATCACTTGTCATGTGGTAGCAGAGAGAACAGTCTATGACTAGTGTGGCTGGAGTCCTTGACAATTTTTAGGGCCTTCCTCTGACACCGCCTGGTATAGAGGTCCTGGATAGCAGGAAGCTTGGCCCCGGTGATGTACTGGGCCGTTCGCACTACCCTCTGTAGTGACTTGCGGTCGGAGGCCGAGCAGTTGCCATACCAGGCAGTGATGCAACCAGTCAGGATGTTTTCGATGGTGCAGCTGTAGAACCTTTTGAGGATCTGATTACCCATGACAAATGTTTTCAGTCTCCTGAGAGGGATTAGGTTTTGTTGTTCCCTCTTCACGACTGTCTTGTTGTGCTTGGACCATGTTAGTTTGTTGGTGATGTGGACGCCAAGGAACTTGAAGCTCTCAACCTGCTCCACTGCAGCTCCGAGAATGAGAATGGGGGCGTGCTTGGTCCTCTTTTTCCTGTAGTCCACAATCATCTCCTTCGTCTTGATCACGTTGAAGGAGAGGTTATTGTCCTGGCACCACACAGCCAGATCTCTGACCACCTCCCTATAGGCTGTCTTATCGTTGTCGGTAATCAGGCCTAACACTGTTGTGTCATCTGCAAATGTAATGATGGTGTTGGAGTCATGCCTGGCCATGAGGTCATGAGTGAACAGGGATTTTTTTTATTTATTATTATTTTTTTCACATTTATTTAACAAGGTACAGTATTTATAACCTAACCCTTTATTTAACCAGGTATGCTAGTTGAGAACAAGTTCTCATTTACAACTGCCACCTGGCCAAGATAAAGCAAAGCAGTGCGACACAAACAACAACACAGAGTTACACATGGAATAAACAAGTGTACAGTCAATAACACAATAGAAAAAAGAAATTATATGTACAGTGTGTGCAAATGGCGTGAGGAGGTAGGCAATAAATAGGCCATAGTAGCTAATT
Organism: Oncorhynchus mykiss; assembly: GCF_057628025.1. Taxonomy (NCBI): domain Eukaryota; kingdom Metazoa; phylum Chordata; class Actinopteri; order Salmoniformes; family Salmonidae; genus Oncorhynchus; species Oncorhynchus mykiss. The sequence continues at coordinate 58,448,820 of NC_143043.1, forward strand.
AATTACAATTTAGCAGATTAACACTGGAGTGATAAATGAGCAGGTGATGATGTGCAAGTTGACATACTGGTGTGCAAAAGAGCAGAAAAGTATATAAAAACAATATGGGGATGAGGTAGGTATATTGGGTGGGCTATTTAGAGATGGACTATGTACAGCTGCAGCGATCGGTTAGCTGTTCAGATAGCTGATGTTTAAAGCTATTGAGGGAAATATAATTCTCCAGCTTCAGCGATTTTTGCAATTCGTTCCAGTCACTGGCAGCAGAGAACTGGAAGGAAAGGCGGCCAAAGGAGGTGTTGGCTTTGGGGATGACCAGTGAGATATACCTGCTGGAGCGCGTGCAATGGGTGGGTGTTGTTATCGTGACAAGTGAGCTGAGATAAGGCAGAGCTTCACCTAGCATAACCTTATAGATGACCTGGAGCCAGACTACTAGAGCATACAGGTCGCAGTGGTGGGAGGTATAAGGGGCTTTGGTGACAAAACGGATGGCACTGTGATAGACTGCATCCAGTTTGCTGAGTAGAGTATTGGAAGTTATTTTGTAGATGACATCGCCGAAGTCTAGGATCGGTAGGATAGTCAGTTTTACTAGGGTAAGTTTGGCGGTGTGAGTGAGGGTAAGTTTACTAGGGTAAGTTTGGCGTTTTGTTGCGAATTAGAAAGCTGATTCTAGATTTGATTTTGGATTGGAAATGTTTAATATTAGTCTGGAAGGAGAGTTTACAGTCTAGACAGACACCTAGGTATTTGTAGTTCTTATTCTAGGTCAGAAGTGTCCAGTGTACTGATACTAGTCAGGCGGGCGGGTGTGGGCAGCGAACGGTTGAAAAGCATGCATTTGGTTTTACTAGCGTTTAAGAGCAGTTGGAGGCCATGGAAGGAGTGTTGTATGGCATCGAAGCTCAGGAGGGTTTGGAGGGTAGTTAACACAGTGTCCAAAGAAGGGCCAGATGTATATAGAATGGTGTCATCTGCGTAGAGGTGGATTAAGGAATCACCAGCAGCAAGAGCGACGTCATTAATATATAGAGAGAAAATAGTCGGCCGGAGAATTGAACCCTGTAATACCCCCATAGAGACTGTCAGAGGTCCGGACAACAGGCCCTCAGATTTGACACACTGAACTCTGTCTGCGAAGTAGTTGGTGAACCAGGCGAGGTAGTCATTTGAGAAACCATCCACTCCGGAGCCAGGCCCATCCACTGGGGAGCCAAGCCCATCCATTGGGGAGCCAGGCCCATCCATTGGGGAGCCAGGCCCATCCACTGGGAAGCCAGGCCCATCCACTGGGGAGCCAGGCCCATCCACTGGGGAGCCAAGCCCACCCACTGGGGAGCCAGGCCCATCCACTCCAGATCCAGGCCCATCCACTCCGGAGCCAGGCCCATCCACTCCGGAGCCAGGCCCATTCACTGGGGAGCCAGGCCCATCCACTCTGGAGCCCATCCACTCTGGAGCCAGGCCCACCCACTGGGGAGCCAGGCCCATCCACTCTGGAGCCAGGCCCATCCACTCGGGAGCCCGGCCCATCCACTGGGGAGCCCGGCCCATCTACTGGGGAGCCAGGCCCATCCACTCCGGAGCCAGGCCCACCCACTGGGGAGCCAGGCCCATCCACTTTGGAGCCCATCCACTCTGGAGCCAGGCCCATCCACTGGGGAGCCCGGCCCATCTACTGGGGAGCCAGGCCCATCCACTCCGGAGCCAGGCCCACCCACTGGGGAGCCAGGCCCATCCACTTTGGAGCCCATCCACTGTGGAGCCAGGCCCATCCACTGGGGAGCCAGGCCAAGCCAATCAGAATATGTTTTTTTTCCACAATAGGGCTTTATAACAGACATAAATACTCCTCCGTTTTATCAGCTGTCCAGGTGGCTGGTCTCAGACGATCCCCCAGGTGAAGAAGCCAGATGTGGAGGTCCTGGGAGGGCGTGGTTTCACGTGGTCTGTGGTTGTGAGGCTGGTTGGACGTACTGGAGGAAGTTTATGGTAGAGAAATTAACATTAAATTCTTTGGCAACAGCTCTGTTGTACATTCCTGTAGTCAGTATGCCAATTACACGCCCCACTCAAAACTTGAGACATCTGTGGCATTGTGTTGTATGACAAAACAAAATAGTGGCCTTTTATTGACCCCAGCACAGGGTGCACACCTGTGTAATGATCATGCTGTTAAATCATCTTCTTGATATGCCACACCTGTCAGGTGGATGGATTATCTTGGCAAAAGAGAAATGCTCACTAACAGGGATGTAAACAAATTTCTGCACAAAATTGAAGAGAAATAAGCTTTTTTTGCGTATGGAAAATTTCCGGGATCTTTTATTTCAGCTCATGAAACATGGGTCCAATACTTTACATGTTGTGTTTATGTCTTTGTTCAGCATAAAATAACATAAAGAAATGTTTAGTTGTCCAGTTCTTCTTGGAACATCAGAAGCAGCCATTGTAGTTATTTACCTGTCTCGGATAGACAATGTAACATCGCTTCCATGAAACTAGAAAATAGACTGTCCCCATTTTGAAACGAGGGTGGGAACACAATTGGACAAAGAAGTAGGGCTCCCTTCTTTACAAAGCCAGGGAAAATGAGTCAACCTGCAATGTCCTGGCAGATAGGATAAGTCCAATGTCTCTATTGAACAAGGACAACCATATCTACTCACTGCTAGCGTGACCATGCAATCTGTGAAACACAAAGGCCACAAAAATTGTGGGAAAATTAAAAAATAGAGCTATAGTGTATAATTATGTCTGAAACACCTCTCATCACTCATAATTATGTCTGAAACACCCTCTCATCACTCATAATTATGTAGGGAGACTGGACAACCACCCCTAATAGTGGGTGCATTCGTATGCCCAGCCGTTACTGACGCCCTGCCAGATCTTACATCGCCTGGATAGGTATTTTATGTATCAGTATGTTATAGCAATCTGTCAGTCGATGACACAGTCAATGATGTGGAACGCAACCATGTGTTGATGAATGCAACGTGACCCTTGTCTAGAGGTGAAGTTTGCCTTTAATGTAATGCAATCAGGAATTTAGTAGAACACGATTTAGACCTGACTGTAATCTCTAATTCTCTCTCTGCCTCCCTCGCTCCCTCTCTCTCTGCCTCTGTCATTCTCTCTCTCTGCCTCCTCTCCCCCTCCCTTTCTCTCTGCCTCCCTCTCTCTCTGCCTCCCTCTCTCCCTCTCTCTCCCTCTCCCTCACACACATATGGTAGGCGTGCCCAACTTCCCAGACTCTTGATCAAGTGCAGAACCATTTGCACAGAAGGCAATTAAAAGCTTTAGTGGTTCCTGCCATCAGATGAGTGGTGTGGGGCCCCAGCCTGATCCCAGATCGCTCCCGGACACAAGCTTATTGGACAGGGCCACTCTGAGCCAGACCGCTCCCAGACTCTAGTTTATTGGACAGAGCCACTCTGACCCAGTGAAATGGCATCAGTAATGCACACCAAATAGACTCCAGGTAGCCTGTGAGAGCCAAGTGGAAGGCATCTGCATGAATCAACAATAAATGATGCTGGCTGTAACGTGTGGAGGGGTGCAACTGTCTGCCCCGTAATGTGATGTTCAAATATACTGGTAAACACTTTCCAAATCTGCTGTTAAAGTCAACAAATGAGATTAGAGATAGGATTAAATATCTACAAATGGTAGACATACTGTAGAATGGTACGGTGATCCTAGGGGGTAAACATGCTTTTAGAATGTAATAACAGTGCACCATAATAGGGAACATTTAAATACTCCAAACATAAAGAATGCTAGAGATGTAGATTTGTTTCAACAGACCATTAAACTCAGGGTTATCTGACATGAGTGGCAACTTTTGAAATGTAGTGACAGTTTGAACACTCTGTCGTGTCTTTGGCTATGCCGGATTAAGTGATATGACATGCTATATAAACTCATTTATCCGTAATGAATATTACCTGATTGAGCTAATCATGTAAATGTTAATAACTAGAGAGTCGGGCACCACTAAATAATATTTATAGAGCTGTTATCTTCCGAATAAACTCTTAAAGACCTAGTAATATTTTACATCAATAGCAGTCAATATTAATCGTCATCTTAATTCAGTCTCATCTGAAAGTTGAAAATTCTTGGTTATCTGCACGAACCCTGGCTAACAAGTTCAACCAGCAATACAAAATTGTGTTTAATTATTTATTTACTAAATACCTAACTAATCACACAGAATTACACATACACATAATTAAATCATAACTTGATTACAAATGACGTCATAAAGGAAAACGTCCCTAGCGGGCGGAACAGATATGACAGCTTGTTACACAAAAGAAAAGGGGATGGGTTTGAGTGAAAGAGCGGGAAGACTGAGGAACTGTGCTATCGTATGGACAGTATCTTATGCATTCTAAATTACCGCCCATTTGGAAAAGGAAAATGCAATAAATATTTACTCTGAGCTGCGCTTCGGTATGTTGGTGGTAGATGGAAGGCAGTGTTGCCCAACCGAGTCCTTCGTCCTTTGAAGAATGTCTCTGCTGGTAAATTGAATACGTTGTAGTAACGTAGTTGTGGTAGATGGGATACTCTGTCTGTTCCTTGGGGACCACCAGATGGGGACCATCGTTGTGGTCCCCATCTGGTGGTCGACCCGGGTAGGGTTTCTGCAAATGAAGAAGTCCGCTCCATGGCTGGGCAGCGGATGTCCGGATTGGGATCGTCGTTCCGGACCCGTCGTCTGGTCGTCCAGACTGGAAGATCTGGGCAGTAACTTAGGCAGATGTTAACAACGCACACACACTCATGCAATATACAGTGCCTTGCAAAAGTATTCGGCCCCCTTGAACTTTGCGACCTTTTGCCACATTTCAGGCTTCAAACATAAAGATATAAAACTGTATTTTTTGTGAAGAATCAACAACAAGTGGGACACAATCATGAAGTGGAACGACATTTATTGGATATTTCAAACTTTTTTAACAAATCAAAAACTGAAAAATTGGGCGTGCAAAATTATTCAGCCCCTTTACTTTCAGTGCAGCAAACTCTCTCCAGAAGTTCAGTGAGGATCTCTGAATGATCCAATGTTGACCTAAATGACTAATGATGATAAATACAATCCACCTGTGTGTAATCAAGTCTCCGTATAAATGCACCTGCACTGTGATAGTCTCAGAGGTCCGTTAAAAGCGCAGAGAGCATCATGAAGAACAAGGAACACACCAGGCAGGTCCGAGATACTGTTGTGAAGAAGTTTAAAGCTGGATTTGGATGCAAAAAGATTTCCCAAGCTTTAAACATCCCAAGGAGCACTGTGCAAGCAATAATATTGAAATGGAAGGAGTATCAGACCACTGCAAATCTACCAAGACCTGGCCGTCCCTCTAAACTTTCAGCTCATACAAGGAGAAGACTGATCAGAGATGCAGCCAAGAGGCCCATGATCACTCTGGATGAACTGCAGAGATCTACAGCTGAGGTGGGAGACTCTGTCCATAGGACAACAATCAGTCGTATATTGCACAAATCTGGCCTTTATGGAAGAGTGGCAAGAAGAAAGCCATTTCTTAAAGATATCCATAAAAAGTGTCGTTTAAAGTTTGCCACAAGCCACCTGGGAGACACACCAAACATGTGGAAGAAGGTGCTCTGGTCAGATGAAACCAAAATTGAACTTTTTGGCAACAATGCAAAACGTTATGTTTGGCGTAAAAGCAACACAGCTCATCACCCTGAACACACCATCTCCACTGTCAAACATGGTGGTGGCAGCATCATGGTTTGGGCCTGCTTTTCTTCAGCAGGGACAGGGAAGATGGTTAAAATTGATGGGAAGATGGATGGAGCCAAATACAGGACCATTCTGGAAGAAAACCTGATGGAGTCTGCAAAAGACCTGAGACTGGGACGGAGATTTGTCTTCCAACAAGACAATGATCCAAAACATAAAGCAAAATCTACAATGGAATGGTTCAAAAATAAACATATCCAGGTGTTAGAATGGCCAAGTCAAAGTCCAGACCTGAATCTAATCGAGAATCTGTGGAAAGAACTGAAAACTGCTGTTCACAAATGCTCTCCATCCAACCTCACTGAGCTCGAGCTGTTTTGCAAGGAGGAATGGGAAAAAATGTCAGTCTCTCGATGTGCAAAACTGATAGAGACATACCCCAAGCGACTTACAGCTGTAATCGCAGCAAAAGGTGGCGCTACAAAGTATTAATTTAAGGGGGCTGAATAATTTTGCACGCCCAATTTTTCAGTTTTTGATTTGTTAAAAAAGTTTGAAATATCCAATAAATGTCGTTCCACTTCACGATTGTGTCCCACTTGTTGTTGATTCTTCACAAAAAAATACAGTTTTATATCTTTATGTTTGAAGCCTGAAATGTGGCAAAAGGTCGCAAAGTTCAAGGGGGCCGAATACTTTCGCAAGGCACTGTAGCATTACATTTCCTCCCAAATGAGCGGCGGTTGTGGCACTAACTGATGGTTGTATGTGGAAGTTGTTTATGGCTCTATCACTTTCTACGTGCCGAAGAAAATGAAACAAAATGAATGAAAACATAAATAAACAAAATATAGTTATGCCACCTTAATAATCTAATTGGACTGTATTTTATCTACGTCCATGGTCTTGGCAAAATGACCCGATCATGGCATTGTCTAATGTCATATCTAGGGCTTTCCTAATTTGTGGGGTGTTGCTTAGGGTGCTATCCTAAGTTGATAACTACAGTATATGATAAGTCTACAGCTGTAAGGCACTAGTTTTGGGCAGTCTACAGGGATGACCTTTGGAGTTCTGAGAAGAAAACTGGTGAGTACTGTAGCTTTAGATTTAAAGGCCTCAAAATAAATGTTCAACTTTACTAAGGCTGGTATTTTGCTCGGACCCTTAAGTGATCCTAGCATAAATCCTAATTGGATGTTCCGTTGTGCATGTGCGTTTATGCTTACACAAGCACACGTCAAGGGAAGGAAACCAAGTATCCTGGCAGATTACAACTTATTCGGAATGAGTCTGACGTAGTCAGGTAATTTTCAGGTCAATGCCTGGAGATCAGTCAGAATTGGTGTTGAGAGAGTCTGTAGTGGTTTTACTACCAGTCACTGTCTTCCACTATTGTAGTGGTGGTAGGTATGAAGAAGTATACTTCATAGCTATGTTATCCATGGAGGAGCTAACCTCATGACGGAAATACTCTAAGTATTAAACCAGTTTTACGTGGTGTGATCGTGGTTCATGACTTCTAATAACTTTTCTCCTGAAGGAGGGTTCTATTTCTAGTGGCGTGTGTTAACCATTGGAAGAGTGCAATGGAGATTCCCTTCCCCGTGTTGCACTCTGAGTGACTCCTATGTTGCTATTATCAATAGCAATTTAACTTGTGAGGTTACTAATCCTCTTACTGTTGCTGGACTGACTGTGGTATTGGTACTGGTACTCAAGGGGTCCAGTTGTCTTACAGATTTATTCTGAAATGTTATCCTACAGTAATACACGATTAGAGCATTTTACTAGTTGTCTTGTAGTGACTACTACACATGGCAAGGAATTATTATTGTTGCCATTTGTTTTGGAGGTGGACAAGTCCACTGGACTTCCTTCACGACCAGTGTGGTACGCCTCAGTACTATCTTAGATGTGTTCTAAGATAATCCCCGTCTAGGGGCCTGTCTGCTCCTCGCTGTTCTCAAAGGGGAGTTAACAACTAGATTTGATTTCTGCTCTGGTGCTCATACGGTGTTGTCCGTAGTCTCGACCCCCCCACCGGCCTCAATAAGGCTCATCATGGGTCTGGGCTACTATTCCCATCCTTTGTGTCTCGGGACCCCCCCACCAGTATGTGGTGTTGGTATCCGAGGCGCAAACGAAAGGTTCGGACCCTATGTACGAGCTGTCAGTGGCTGCTTTATTATGAGAGTGGATGTAACCTTCCAACCAAATCTCCTGGTGTTTGTGCTTCAACACCCTCAGTGGCTGTCGAGGTCTGTCAGTCACCACCGCGTCCGCGTGTGGCAACCTCTTGAGTACCTGCAAACTGAGACGAGGATATCGGTCTGTGATATCGCAAAGTGTTTCACCAGTGGGAGTCATCGGGTCAGTTGCTGGACTGACGCTATTAGTGTCATTGTAAGGGTTGACAGTCCCCCACAAAGCGGAAGGTGTATCCTCGGAAGCAGAGTATACTCTGCGCGGCTGCAGTGCTTGCGGAAGTGTCCGAAGGGAAAGAGAAGTTCATCTCAACTACCGTATTGCACGACTGCAAGGAGGAGGGAAGTTGCTCATTCACAGAGACAGCTGGCTCGAAATCATGACAGGAATGGTCAATCAGATTGGCTGATGGAATGTGTCGAGATATCGTAATATCTCCTTGGATCGGATTCTGCCCCAAGAGGTTTCTAAAAGTATTTTTTACCAAGGGGTGCTTTTAAGAGATACTCCTCATGAATGACTGCGTTGCAGCTAGCGTTAGGGGAAGACAGTGTGGTCAGTGGAGGAGGCACGGTGGCCTGTGACCATTTCTGGTTGGTTTTCCAATCCATCAATGGGAGTAACCGATCCATCAAGTCTGCTCCAAGTAGCAGGGTTACAGTTTCGAGGCTGGTAACATACACAGGGTGAACAAGGGATACGTCCTTGAAGTGTAATTTCAGCATGACTCTCAATGTGAGAGACGAGGTAGTCTGAGTGACCCCTCGAAGTGTAGTGTCGCATCGTTCCACTTTTAACCAACGTTTAGTTGGTTTCAAAGCCTTTTTGAGATCATCAAACAATGTTTGAGAGATGAGTGATATTGTCGCACCCGAATCAATTAGCGCATGACAAGTTAAGCAGTCCTCCAGGACTGTTTCCAGGTATGGTCGTTTCGATTCGTGTTTAGTGGACATATTCCCCACAAAGTGGAGTGGTCGTTCACAACAACGTGATGTGTCAATTCTGTTCAAGGTGGAAGCAGATCGACTTTTCAGATTTTGAGTGGGCTTGGCTTTAACGAAGCGTTTGTGCTTTTTCTTCGCAACCTTTGTATCAGAGTCTATAGACAAAGCCTGTGGTCTTGTTTCTTGATCAAGCGGGCCCTGGATAGGGTCTCGAGTGAGAGCGGGAGAGATTTGAATTTTAACGTCCTTGCTATGGGTGTTAATTCCTGCGGACCTGGTGTCCGGTAATTCCCTGTCTAGTCCTTGTGACTTATCTTTGACCCTTTCTCAAATGTTTCTCGCTTTAGTTCTTCACGTAGTGGATCTTCTGGAGAACATTGGTCTACGTTTTGATCATCCTTCAACCCTTTGTTACCCTTGTGCTCTGACACTTTGTGTGGGTTGCAGGAACGTAGTGAACAGGTCGATTGTAGCGGTAGTTGTTTTGATGGCGACGTACTTTACAGCTATTTCGGCCGCGGAGGTTATTGGAATCATGGTTTCATGGTAGAAACTGTTGTTGCGCGTCATCTCTTAATGCTCAAATACCTCATAATTCACCCTCTAACTGGAGTGAGTGCTCCTGGTCAAACTTCAAAACCGAGTGGTCAGGGCTCTTGGCATTGCAAGCTTTTGATGCCTTAAAAGCTGTGCTTGCAAGCTCTCTGAGTTGTAAGATAGTCAAGCCAACGTGGGCTGCAGGGCCCAAGTAGGTAATGAAGGTGGGATACATGTTCGACAGGAACATCTGTTTAAATGGTAACAGGTCTTCGATGCCTGTTTCAGTGAGTAGGCCAAAGTAAGCTGAACGAAGCCTATTATAGTAAGCTTGTGGGTGTTCATTCCGAGCTTGTTTGACCGTGTTAGCCAGTAAGCTAACTTGTTTGCAAGTTGCAGAACCACTGAATTCTAATTTCAAAGCTGTGGCAAGTTTAGCGTAGTCATTTAGCACGTGTTGCTGTTGTAGGCGAATTAACCTTGTCACGTGTCTAATCGACGTGCGCTTCACATCAGAACCTGTAGCGTTCGGGTAGCCATCCAACACGTCCTCTATGTCAGCTAGGAACGTCTCAGTAATGTTTGGCTGACCTGGAACGGGGTCAAAGATGGGGAAATTCTTGACGAGTTTGTGAAGGTATTCCGCGTCAAGCGGGCGGAAAGGGTTGGCTTCATCCTGTGGGGAAAGTGGGGCCGAAAGGCCAAGAGGAGAAGCCAAGCTTTGGCTTTGTTGGCCAAGAGGTGCCATATTACTCAGTGCCGAATGGCCAAGAGGAGAAGACTGAGGGGCACTTAATGGAGGCAAGGTATGAAACCTATCGTCTTCACTCCTTTGAGTACAGGGCTCCGGTTGCTTGGATGGATATTAGTGCTGTAGAGCGTGACCATTCTGGACTTCCTCCAGATGATACCTAAGGGTGGTATTCTGCTGCATTGCAGAGTCCACTTGAGCGCTTAGAGTACTGATTTTGGACATGTGAGTGTCGCACTTGCTCCTTTCGGTCTCAAACTTATCTGTCATGGTTTGCAGATAGAGGTCTTGAGTACGGAGCGAGATATTCAGTGAGATTTCTTCCGCTTGCTTAGAAATCAAGATTTCCATCTTCATCACCCGAGTCACTGCCCTAGCACACTCTGCCAACCCGGATGTCCTAGCCATGTCTGAATCCTGGCTCAGGAAGACCACCAAAAACCCTGACATTTCCATCCCTAACTATAACATTTTCCGACAAGATAGAACTGCCAAAGGGGGCGATGTTGCAATCTACTGCAGAGATAGCATGCAGAGTTCTGTCTTACTATCCAGGTCTGTACCCAAACAATTTGAGCTTCTACTTTTAAAAATCCACCTTTCCAGAAACAAGTCTCTCACTGTTGCCGCTTAGTGTAGACCACCCTCTGCCCCCAGCTGTGCCAAAGACACCATTAATGAACAGACTGCCCCCCCATCTATCTTCAGAGCTCGTGCTGCTAGATGACCTAAACTAGGACATGCTTAACACCCCGGCCATCCTACAATCTAAGCTTGATGCCCTCAATCTCTCACAAATTATCAATGAACCCACCAGGTACAACGCCAAATCTGTAAACACGGACACCCTCATATATATTATCCTAACCAACTTGCCCTCCAAATATACCTCTGCTGTTTTCAACCAAGATCTCAGTGATCACTACCTCATTGCCTGCATCCGTAATGGGTCTGCGGTCAAAAGGCCACCCCTCATCACTGTAAAACGCTCCCTAAAACACTTCAGCGAGCAGGCCTTTCTAATCGACCTGGCCCGGGTATCCTGGAAAGATATTGACCTCATCCCGTCAGTAGAGGATGCCTGGTCATTCTTTAAAAGTGCCTTCCTCACCATCTTAAATAAGCATGCCCCTTTCAAAAAAATTAGAACCAGGAACAGATATAGCCCTTGGTTCTCTCCAGACCTGACTGCCCTTGACCAGCACGAAAACATCCTGTGGCGTTCTGCAATAGCATCGAATAGCACCCGTGATATTCAACTTTTCAGGAAAGTTAGGAACAAATATACACAGGCAGTTAGGAAAGCTAAGGCTAGCTTTTTCAAGTAAGGTAAGTCTGTTTTTGCCTCTTCGTTCGGTGACGTCGATAGACCAGTCGTGGATTAGTAAGGTTCCAAGTAGCTCTAGGTAGCTAGCAGGCCGCGGTTAGCAAAATGGGCCTTCAGCGGACGTCACGCCTGAGGAATCCTTGGGCAGATTATGTCGGTATTCCAGTCGTAGAGAATCAGCGGGGTTCCGTGCCCCGTACCGGCAGTAGGAGGCGTCCAGATATTGTAGCCCAGGAGCCCTAGCCAGGCTAGCTTCAGGCTAATAGTCACCCGGGATTGCGGTTAGCTAGTTGCGAAGATCCAGATGAAAATGTTCAGAGTTAGGAGAGTTAGGTAGGAATCCGGGGATATGGGGAGAAAAAAAATAGGTCCGTTATGCTCTGGTTTGAGTCAAGATTGTACGAACTGGTGAGAGCTTTCTGAGCTAAAGGTTAGCTGATGACCGGTAGCAGTAGTTTGCTGACTGATAGCTGGTAGGTAGTTAGTGACTAGCTTCAGTTGAGGGATTCCAGATCCGAAGTAAATAGAAATACTTTAGAAAAAAACAGATCCACGCCACATTGGGTGAGGCGGGTTGCAGGAGAGTATTTAGAAGTTGAGGTTTAGGAAAATACTTTTAAAAGATATGCAAAGAAAAATATACATACAAGGGACACGACAGGACAAAGACTGCTACGCCATCATGGATAAGTGTGGAAAAGGTCAAGGGGTCTGAATACTTTCAGAAGGCATTGTATTTGTCCATGTTTCATGTTGTTAGTTTGTATGTGCCACTCATACATTTCCACCCTGTTAGGCAAAATTATATAGAAAAAAAATTGAAATGTTAAAATATGTTTGATTGAGAAGTTTTCACTATTATGCTAGCTCAATATCGTTTACTCACAGAGCTATGGCTAATTTAGGCTCAAAATTTCCACCCTGTTAGATTCCATCCACCCTGTTAGAATTATGCACAAATTGGAAAATCCGTGCCTGAGCTTGACCAAAATGTTTTTCTTAAAGTCCAACATGTCTCTTTTCTGATAGAATGCAAAATAAAACTTTTGCCCCCAAAGGTTTTGAGGTCCAAATGACCCAGCTACTCTAATCTATCGCATCTGATTAAATAATGATGGTTGATAAACTGAATCAGGTTAGTTACAACTGGGGGTGAAGCAAAAACCTACAGGAAGGTAGCTTTCCAGGAACATGGTTGGAGAGCCCTAATTTAGGACATCAACAGCCAGCCAGGGTTTTCGTGTGTGTTTGGTCTTCGGTCTGTTGCAGGTAGAATAGCTCAGCCTCCTCATTGATAGCCCCTACTTTAGACATTGCAAGCCAAGAAATTGCAAAATACAACATTGTTGTAGTCTATACCCTAAATCATTTGATTAATGATGCACAGTTCAGCCTGGTGGTTGACACACCTACCTATGCCCCTAAGATGAGATAGTTTGTGTTTATTTATTTAACTATTATTTATTTAACCTGGTTCTGTAGTGACCCCTCTAACACTGATATGCATTGCCTTAGACCACTGCACCACTCGGGAGCCCGAAGTAGACTGCGGCAAATAGTTTCCTCCGTTGCAAAAATACTGAATCTTAGGAGTCAAGCTTGACGCCCAGAAATGCAAGTCGACCGCAAAGGAGTTGAGGAATCGATTATTTTGGAGTCGACTCCTCAACACAACCTAAAGCACACCGATGCCGCATTTTATATCACTGCATGATAAAACTGGGGGGGACAAAAATGAAATTTCAGAATATGGTTGGGGTGGTCATGTCCCCCCATCCCCAATGAAAGTTGTGCCCCTCAATGCAGTTGCAGCATATAATGATATTACTTATATGTAAGTATATACATTAGTAGTGCAGTAAGGTGACAGAACTATTGCATTGGTCAGGTAGACAAAACTGACTTCTGCGTGTAAAGAATATGAATAAATGTTAATAAATGTGTGGTAGGGTGCAGGAGTCAGCCCAGGGTTCAGCTGTTGGGGCAGTCTTGTGGCTTGGGGTAGAGACAGGTGGTCCGAGACTTGATGTTGACCTGGGCGTAAGGAAAGCGGCAAATAGCAAGCGGGAGGACATTTTTTTGTTATCTGGGAAGCTGCTTACTAATCTGCCTCCACCTACCTAGTAAAGTAGCCTATGATGTTAGACTCTGAAAAACATATACGTTTTTACATAGCACTGAGCCTGAGAATGGTTACAACGCAGTTTTCCATTGTTTAGCTAGTTAAATAACTGATGGTGGAAATGAACGGCTGAGATACGATTCGTTGCCTTTTAGTGGAAGCATGGAAATGAAAGGTTCGTAGTTAAACATATTTTTCCATTTCCCGTAGCTAGCTAGCTACCAGTACTGTTTTCCCCTCAAAGAATAAACATGTCGTTGGACGCCAATGTATTTCTAAAACAATATGTGCAAACATGCCTTGTAGCTCATTTCAATCATGGCTTTTTTTAGCATCTCGAACCAACTTGTACGATGATAGTTAGCAACACCAGTGGGTTTAAAAATATATATATTACGGTGAGGGGCCTTTTGTTTCTAAACGGTGCTTGATATTGACCATTGATTTTAGCTATCGCAAGCTAACTTGGTTAACCAGGCCTGGTCAAGCAGAGCAACCTTGTTAGCTAGCTAGAGTTTCCATTTAGTTATCCATGAGTTACACCATCATGGTATTGTTACTAGTAAAACAGTTAATTAGTTATTTAACTATCTTTCTACCTAGCAAGGCAGAATACAGCTTCACCAGCTAGCTAACAGCCCGTATCAACAGCCTTTTAACTTGTTATTGAGGGCACTGGCTAGTTAGCTATTTTGAATCTATTTGGTTAACTTCAAAACCAGTTAACGTTGTTAGTCAACAAAAACATCAGAACCGAATCTGGGCCAAACCAAGGACATCTTCTGGCTCATAGTGTCAAATTAATCGTAGACGGACAGACAATACCTCGTTCTTCACAGTTGATATTTCACTACTGATAAAAACAAAAAAAGACCGGTCGCTGTCTGGCTAGCAATGCTCCTAGACTAGCTAGCTAACATTAGCTAGTTTTGCCTGAAATATGTGGCATTATATATAGTAAAATGAGTCACATCAAATTACATTAATAAAGTCCACAAAAAATAGTTACATGTGGGATGCCTGATGATCAAGGTAAACGTGGATCATTTTGAGAACTAACTTCAGCTAGTTAGTTAGCTAGCTCAAGAGTATCAGACTAGCTGTGCCATTTGACAGTAGGTCATAGCTACATCATCATAAACAAAATGCTAACATACATGGAATAGAATTAACTTATTCTGACAATTTCTGTTGGCTATTATCTGGGCATTGCTTGATCTGTGGCCATATCACGTCAGTGCTGCTATTTGAAAGACACTTCAGTTCAGGGTCAGACAGCGAAGGGTTTTGTAACCTTTATTTAACAAGACAAGTCAGTTAAGAACAAATTATTATTTACAATGACGGTCTACCCTGGCCAAACCCGGATGACGCTGGGGCCAATTGTGCGCAGCCCTATGGGACTCCCAATCACTCCGGTTGTGATACAGCCTGGAATCGAACCAGTTCCTTAGACCGCTGTGCCGCTTGGGAGCCCATTAGTTTTATATCAAACTAATTGTTGATTGGTCCCAACAAATGTCTGAATGTTCTGTCCTCAGAGTGGGGCCTCCAGACTGGACCATGAAGCAGTCAGTGATGAACTAGGTCCTAGGGAAGACTGAATCATTCCTATTAATTAGATCATCCTGCCTGAGAGGTGCACACATGGGATACCATAAATAGCATGACATGGGGATCCCTGCCAAGTCAGCAGCTACTCTTCCTGGGGTTTATTATGGATCCCCATTAGTCACTGTCAAGGCAGCAGCTACTCTTCCTGGGGTTTATTATGGATCCCCATTAGTTCCTGCCAAGGCAGCAGCTACTCTTCCTGGGGTTTATTATGGATCCCCATTAGTCACTGTCAAGGCAGCAGCTACTCTTTCTGGGGTTTATTATGGATCCCCATTAGTTCCTGCCAAGGCAGCAGCTACTCTTCCTGGGGTTTATTATGGATCCCCATTAGTCACTGTCAAGGCAGCAGCTACTCTTCCTGGGGTTTATTATGGATCCCCATTAGTTCCTGCCAAGGTAGTAGCTACTCTTCCTGGGGTTTATTATGGATCCCCATTAGTTCCTGTCAAGGCAGCAGCTACTCTTCCTGGGGTTTATTATGGATCCCCATTAGTTCCTGCCAAGGTAGCAGCTACTCTTCCTGGGGTTTATTATGGATCCCCATTAGTTCCTGCCAAGGTAGCAGCTACTCTTCCTGGGGTTTATTATGGATCCCCATTAGTTCCTGTCAAGGCAGCAGCTACTCTTCCTGGGGTTTATTATGGATCCCCATTAGTTCCTGCCAAGGTAGCAGCTACTCTTCCTGGGGTTTATTATGGATTCCCATTAGCTGCTACTCTTCCTGGGGTTTATTATGGATCCCCATTAGCAGCTACTCTTCCTGGGGTTTATTATGGATTCCCATTAGCTGCTACTCTTCCTGGGGTTTATTATGGATCCCCATTAGCAGCTACTCTTCCTGGGGATTATTATGGATCCCCATTAGTTCCTGTCAAGGCAGCAGCTACTCTTCCTCTGTTTATTATGGATTCCCATTAGCAGCTACTCTTCCTGGGGTTTATTATGGATTCCCATTAGCTGCTACTCTTCCTGGGGTTTATTATGGATCCCCATTAACAGCTACTCTTCCTGGGGTTTATTATGGATCCCCATTAGTTCCTGCCAAGGTAGCAGCTACTCTTCCTGGGGTTTATTATGGATTCCCATTAGCAGCTACTCTTCCTGGGATTTATTATGGATTCCCATTAGCTGCTACTCTTCCTGGGGTCCAAACATGTTAAAATACTTAAATTACACATAAAACAAAGGATAAAACAGTACATCATATACAATTATTACATTACTACATATCTACAATACAAACTGTTTGATACCACCATACAACAATATCCCAATGTGTGCATATGCATGTACTTTTGTGTCTCTTCACACTCCCCGTTGTTCCATAAGGTGTATTTTATGTTTTTATTTGATCTGATTCTACTGCTTCCATCAGTTACCTGATGTGGAATAGAGTTCCATGTAGTCATGGCTCTATGTAGTACTGTGCGCCTCCCATAGTCTATTCTGGACTTGGCGACTGTGAAGAGACCTCTGGTGACATGTCTTGTGGGGTATGCGTGGGTGTATTTTAAACAGACAGCGTGGTACATTCAGCTTGAAAAAACAAGTAATGATGAAGTCAATCTCTCTTCAACTTTGAGCCAGGAGAGATTGACATGCATGTCATTAATGTTAGCTCTCCCTGTACTTTTAAGGGCCAGCCATGCTGCACTGTTCTGAGCTAATTGCAATTTTCCCAAGTCCCTCTTTGTGGCACTTGACCACACAACTGAACAGTAGTCCAGGTGCGACAAAACTAGGGCCTGTAGGACCTGCCTTGTTGATAGTGTTGTTAAGAAGGTAGAAACTAGGGCCTGTAGGACCTGCCTTGTTGATAATGTTGTTAAGAAGGTAGAAACTAGGGCCTGTAGGACCTGCCTTGTTCATAGTGCTGTTAAGAAGGTAGAAACTAGGGCCTGTAGGACCTGCCTTGTTGATAGTGCTATTAAGAAGGTAGAAACTAGGGCCTGTAGGACCTGCCTTGTTGATAATGTTGTTAAGAAGGTAGAAACTAGGGCCTGTAGGACCTGCCTTGTTGATAATGTTGTTAAGAAGGTAGAAACTAGGGCCTGTAGGACCTGCCTTGTTGATAATGTTGTTAAGAAGGTAGAAACTAGGGCCTGTAGGACCTGCCTTGTTGATAATGTTGTTAAGAAGGTAGAAACTAGGGCCTGTAGGACCTGCCTTGTTGATAATGTTGTTAAGAAGGTAGAAACTAGGGCCTGTAGGACCTGCCTTGTTGATAATGTTGTTAAGAAGGTAGAAACTAGGGCCTGTAGGACCTGCCTTGTTGATAATGTTGTTAAGAAGGTATAAACTAGGGCCTGTAGGACCTGCCTTGTTGATAATGTTGTTAAGAAGGTAGAAACTAGGGCCTGTAGGACCTGCCTTGTTGATAGTGTTGTTAAGAAGGTAGAAACTAGGGCCTGTAGGACCTGCCTTGTTGATAGTGCTGTTAAGAAGGTAGAAACTAGGGCCTGTAGGACCTGCCTTGTTGATAGTGTTGTTAAGAAGGTAGAGCAGCGCTTTATTATAGACCGACTTCTCCCCATCTTAGCTACTGTTGTATCAACATGTTTTGACCATGACAGTTTACAATCCAGGGTTACTCCAAGCAGTTTAGTCTCCTCAACTTGCTCAATTTCCACATTATTCATTACAAGATACAGTTGAGGTTTAGGGTTTAGTGAATGATTTTTACCAAATACAATGCTTTTAGGTTTGGAAATATTTAGGACTAACTTATTCCTTGCTACCTATTCCGAAACTAACTGCAGCTCTTTAAGTGTTGCAGTCATTTCAGTTGCTTTAGTAGATACGTGTATAGTGTTGAGTCATCTGCATACACAGACACACTGGCTACTCGTTAGTAAAGATTGAAAAAAGTAAGGGGCCAGGTCTGATTTCTTAACAACTTATTGTCATTTTAGATCTGTAGTTCACAATTTCTTAGCAATGTTAGCAAATATGTCACTATGCATTTATCCAGTTATTCACAATGTATTACTGTCTCACTCTAAATTAAAATAGTATGTACAGGCAAATAAGAAACAGAAGTTAGAAAGTAACAGGTGCAATAGTCTAGCAGAATCAGTGTTGTCTTCCAGGCATATCTAGAGTGGTGGCAGGTCTGTTGAGACAGACCATGAAACAACTAGCTAGATGCTGAGGAGACAGGCCATGAAACAACTAGCAAGATGCTAAGGAGACAGGCCATGAAACAACTAGCAAGATGCTAAGGAGACAGGCCATGAAACAACTAGCTAGATGCTAAGGATGCTAAAATGTTTAAAGGGGGGAAAGTCTCAGTTTCTGCTGCTGCTGCCTGTGGCCATGTTGCTATGGTTACCAGCAGTAAACAGTTGGAGCTAGACGCTAAGCTAGCTGACAGATTTGATTTGGCTAGCTAGCACGATGAAGATTGACAGAGAGTGAGTTAAAAGACCAATATTTTTCTCCTGGGTTGATCTTCGGTTGTACACTTTGATTAACTATATATTTTTTGCGAATGTAATCTTGTTAACCAGAAAGTTATAACATGGAAGGAGCTGTTCTTCTGCATGGCTTCTCTTTGTCTGTCTCTCTCTCAATTCAATTCAAAGGGCTTCATTGGCATGGGAAACGTGTTAACATTGCCAAAGCAAGTGAGGTAGATAATATACAAAAGTGAAATAAACAATAAAAATGAACAGTAAACATTACACTCACAGAAGTTTCAAAAATAATAAAGACATTACAAGTGTTGTAACGATGTACAAATGCTTAAAGTACAAAAGGAAAAATAAATAAGCATAAATATGGGCTGTATTTGCAATGGTGTTTGTTCTTCACTGGTTGCCCTTTTCTTGTGGCAACAGGTCACATCTTGCTGCAGTGATGGCACACTGGAATTTCACCCAGTAGATATGAGAGTTTATCAAAATCGGGTTTGTTTTCAAATTCTTTGTGGATCTGTGTTATCTGAGGGAAACATGTGTCTATAATATGGTCATACATTGGGCAGGAGTTTAAGTGCAGCTCAGTTTCCACCTCATTTTGTGGGCAGTGTGCACATAGCCTGTCTTCTCTTGAGAGCCATGTCTGTCTACGGCGGACTTTCTCAATATCAAGGCTATGCTCACTGAGTCTGTACATAGTGAAAGCTTTCCTTAAGTTTGGGTCAGTCACAGTGGTCAGGTTTTCTGACACTGTGTACTCTCTGTTTAGGGCCAAATAGCATTATAGTCTGCTCTGTTTTTTTGTCATTTCCTTCCAATGTGTCAAGTAATTGGTGAAAATCTAGGCCGTCATTGAAAATAAGAACGTGTTCTTAACTGACTTAACTAGTTAAATAAAGGTATTAAATATATATATATATATATATATTTTTTAATCGGCATATCGGCGCCCAAAAATACCGATTTCCGATTGTTATGAAAACTTGAAATTGGCCCAAATTAATCTGCCATTACGATTAATCGGTCAACCTCTAATAACAACAATGTATACAATATACATTGTAATAAAATAATAAAGTATAACAAATAATAAAATAAAATGGTAGTTAATAATAATAATAATAATAATAATAATAATAATAAAAAATGGGCCTTCCGGGTGGCGCAGTGGTTAAGGGTGCTGTACTGCAGCGCCAGCTGTGCCATCAGAGTCCCTGGGTTCGCGCCCAGGCTCTGTCGTGACCGGGAGGTCCGTGGGGCACGCACAATTGGCCTAGCGTCGTCCGGGTTAGGGAGGGCTTGGTCGGTAGGGATGTCCTTGTCTCATCGCGCACCAGCGACTCCTGTGGCGGGCCGGGCGCAGTGCGCGCTAACCAAGGTTGGTGCGGCTGGCTTCCGGGTTGGAGGCGCGCTGTGTTAAGAAGCAGTGCGGCTGGTTGGGTTGTGTATCGGAGGACGCATGACTTTCAACCTTCGTCTCTCCCAAGCCCGTACGGGAGTTGTAGCGATGAGACAAGATAGTAGCTACTACAACAATTGGATACCATGAAATTGGGGAGAAAAAAGAGGTAAAATTAAAAAATAATAATAATAATAATAAAAAATGGTAACAGTCAATAGTAGAATAATATAATATATAAAAAGCTAAACATGGAAAATGAAACTAACTGTCATCCTCACCATTACATAAGTACTAAAACTACCATCATCATTACTACCACCATATACACACATTACCATCACCCCTACTACCCTTTCTTTGGACTTCTTTAGAATTTTCCAACAGAATTCTGCATGTAGGGCTTCAATTGGATGTTTGTCCCACATTTTAAAGTCTAGTTTATTGAGTGGCCCCCAAACTTCACTTCCTTTGAGGTAGTGAGGTAGGATTACACTCTCAAATATTTTGATCCAAATTCCAAATGGTTTGTTGATTTTTAATAATTTCATACAATGAGGCTTTTTCTTCAGTGCATTGACTGGGCTCCAGAGTGGTGCAGCGGTCTAAGGCACTGCATCTCAGTGCTAGAGGCGTCACTACAGACACCCTGGTTCCAATCCATGCTGTATCACAACCGGTCGTGATTGGGAGTCCCATAGGGTGGTGCACAATTGGCCCAGCGTCGTCCGGGTTTTGCCGGTGTAGGCCGTCATTGTAAATAAGAATTTGTTCTTAACTGACTTGCCTGGTTAAATAAAGGTTAATTTATTTATTTTTTAAATCACTGCCATATTAAAGTTTCCCCATGCACATATGGTCAGACTAAGGAATGAGTCATTTTTTGTGTGTTCAGTAATGGTGTTGTTCAGGTTTCTGACGTTTTCTGGAAAATAATTTTCTGCCAGGGCCCAGTTATGGCAATATTGCTGAATGTTAAGGTTCTGTTGAATACCTTTGGTTGGTGATATAAGAACCAAATCTTCAGCATATAGCAGGTATTTTACCTCTCTACCTCAAATAGTTCAGTCCTGGGGCTGAAATTGGTCCAACATGTCTGCGAATTCATTGATATAAATGTTAAAAAGGTTTGGACTCAAACTGCAGCCTTGTCTCACACCTTGGTTGGGGAGAAAGCCAAATTGACATTTACTTATTACATTTCTTTCTTGAAGAAAGGTTTGAAGTCTTGAATTCAAAATGCTTCAGAAAACCTTTCCCAGGTGGCTGTTTACGCAAATTCCCCTGTAATTGTTGGGTCTGATTTGTCTCCACTTTTGTGGATAAAAAAGTGGATAGGGGAGATGTCTGGTTCCAGACATCAGTAAAGCAGCCAGAAGTTAGTACCATGTTGAACAATTTAAGCACAGCATTTTGCAACTCAGGTGTGCAGTTTTTCAGCATTTCATTTCTGATGTTATCTAGACCACAAGCCTTTGGTTTTATAGATTTGAGCTTTTCATTTAGTTCCTGTTGGGTTATTGGGTAATCTAATGGAGTTTGGTTTATAATGACTGATTCAAGGATGTTCAATATTTCTTGAATTTCTAATTGGTTATGTTGTAAGTCTTTTTGTGGGATGTTTTTGTATAGATTATCAAAATACGTTTTCCAAATTAATGTATTTCAGTGTATGTTTATACTGTTTCAGAGTTTCACAGTATTCATAGCGTAGTTCTGGGTTGTTTTGCTGCTTATGTTTTTCATTTGACATTTGTCTTAGGTGTTTTCTAATTGTTTTACATTCGTTATCAAACCATTTTTTCAGATTTTTCTTTTCTTTTACTGATGCATTTCTCTGGTTTTCTCAAATTTGCTTTTGATGCTGCTTTTTTGGAATATGCAATTGATGTTTTGAGTAGCCGAATTGACACCTTCTTTATTGTTTTGGTATTGTGACTTATTGAAGAACTGTATAGAGTGAACTCAAATTAAATGATGAAATGTTTCAATTCATCTCTTTGCACTGTTTGGAGCCCATCTGTACGATTGGTTTATGTAGAGTTTATTGGGCTGTTTTTTTAATGAGTATTGCTGGTTAATTTCTTCAGAAACATGATCTGACTGTGATCTGACAATGGTGTCTGTGGTCGGACAGTGAATGCACTAATGGAGGAGGGGTCGATGTCAGTGGTGGCATAATCTGAGCAGTAAGTAAACTGACCTAAAGAGTCCCCTCTGATTCTACCATTAAGCATGTACAGGCGTAAGGCTCGATAGAGATGCACTAACTCCTTCCTGTTTTTGTTCAGTATTTGGTCAGGATTGTTTCTCTTATTTACAATAGGACTACTGTACAAGGAGGGGTGTTCAAATATGTGGTGGTTACCTCCCTCATCAGTGTAGTCAGGCTCAGAACCTGTTCTTGCAGGTTCAAATCAACACAAAGAAGCACTTTACCTTCTGCCTGAAATTGATTGATTTCTGTAAGGAGATTGTCGTCAAACTGATCATCGTAATATGATGAATCTGATGGAGGAGCATAAGCTGCACATATGTATACATCATTGTTACAATAGATTGTACCTTTTTGTTAAGTTTTAGTCCAGTCCTGCTTATGCCAAATGATGATTCCACCTGAGTCCTGGCCCCGTTTAACATTTTTATTTTTGATTGATGGCAGTACACTTTCCTTATAGCCTGAGGGACACTGAGTAGCAATGTCTCCAACATTGTTGTAAAAAATGTGTTAATAGTTGAAGTATGAAAAGGAAAATAAACAGAGGTTGTATTTACAATGTGCTCCGCTGGTTGCCTTTTCTCATAGCAACTGGACACATCTTGCTGCGGTGATGGCACACTGCTATTTCACATAACAGATATGATAGTTGATCAATATTTGACTTGTTTTCAAATTCTTTGTGGGTTTGTGCTATTTGTGGGAAATACAGGGCATTCGGAAAGTATTCAGACCCCCTTCCCCTTTTCCACATTTTGTTACGTTACCTTATTCTAAAATTGATCAAATAATTTTTTGCCTCATCAATCTACACACACTACACCATAATGACAAAGTGAAAACAGGTTTTTATAAATGTTTTCAAATGTGTATATAAAATAAAAAGGACGTTATTTACATTAGTATTCAGACCCTTTGCTAATAGACTCGAAATTGAGCTCAGGCTATAGGGAGGACGTCAAAGACCTGGCAGTGTGGTGCCAGGACAGCAACCTCTCCCTCAATGTGAGCAAGACAAAGGAGCTGATCGTAGACTACAGGAAAGGAGGGCCGAACACACCCCCATTAACATCAGAGGCTGTAGTTGAGTGCACTGTATGTGTCTCTAATGTGGTCATACAATTGAAGGAGGTTTTCAGATTCACATTGGGTGTTTAATAGTTACATGTACATGGTTGCAGGCGTGATTGCAGTGTACAGTGAAAATCTTAGGTTTCGAGCTCCAAGATGCAGGACTAGTGAAATAAAATGAGATTTTAGAAATAGATATAACACTATATACATAACACCTGTAGTAGTGATGAATAAATACACAAAATACATAACACCTGTAGTAGTGACGAATAAATACACTATATAAATCATAACAACTGTAACACTATATACAGTTGAAGTCGGAAGTTTACATACACCTTAGCCAAATACATTTCAACTCAGTTTTTCACAATTCCTGACATATAATCATAGTAAAAATTCCCTGTCTTAGGTCAGTTAGGATCACCACTTTCATTTTAAGAATGAGAAATGTCAGAATAATAGTAGAGGGAATGATTTATGTCCGCTTTTATTTATTTGATAACATTCCCAGTGGGACAGAAGTTTACATACATTCAATTAGTATTTGGTAGCATTGCCTTTAAATAGTTTAACTTGACTCAAACATTTCAGGTTGCCTTTCTCAAGCTTCCCACAATAAGTTGGGTGAATTTTGGCCCATTCCTCTTGACAGAGCTGGTAACTGAGTCAGGTTTGTAGGCCTCCTTGCTCGCACACACTTTTTCAGTTATGCCCACACATTTTCTATAGGATTGAGGTCAGGGCTTTGTGATAGCCACTCCAATACTTTGACTTTGTTGTCCTTAAGCCCTTTTATCACAACTTTGGAAGTATGCTTGGGGTCATTGTCCATTTGGAAGACCCATTTGCGACCAAGCTTTAACTTCCTGACTGATGTCTTGATGTTGCTTCAATATATCCATGTAATTTTCCTCCTCATGATAACATCTATTTTGTAAGGTGCACCACTCCCTCCTGCAGCAAAGCACCCCCACAACATGATGCTGCCACCCCCGTGCTTCACGGTTGGGATGGTGTTCTTCAGCTTGCAAGCCTTCACCTTTTCCTCAACATAACGATGGTCGTTATGGCCGAACAGTTCTATTTTTGTTTCATCAGACCAGTGGACATTTCTACAAAAAGTACGATCTTTGTCCCCATGAGTAGTTGCAAACCGTAGTCTGGCTTTTTTATGGCGGTTTTGGAGCAGTGGCTTCTTCCTTGCTGAGTGGCCTTTCAGGTTATATCGATATAGGACTCGTTTTACTGTGGATATAGATACATTTGTACCAGTTTCCTCCAGCATCTTCACAAGGTCCTTTCCTGTTGTTCTGGGATTCATTTTCACTTTTTGCACCAAAGTACATTCATCTTTAGGAGACAGAACGAAGTCTCCTTACTGAGCGGTATGACGGCTGTGTGATCCTATGGTGTTTATACTTGTGTACTATTGTTTGTACAGATGAATGTGGTACCTTCAGGCGTTTGGAAATTTCTCTTGAGGATGAACCAGACTTGTGGAGGTCTACGATTTTTTTTCTGAGGTCTTGGTCAATTTTGTTGTCTGTATATTTGACCATTTTGTTTATTATACCATCAACACCACAGGCCTTTTGGGGTTGGAGGATTTGTATTTTGTGCTGCAGTAAATTAAATTGAAGATTCTAGTGGCTTCTGGTAGTCTTTAATAGCTGATTCTAAGCTTTTTATGGGTGTGTCTTTCTTTGTTCAGGAGACAAAAAGTTTGTATAAGTGGTTAACCCGTACATCTTCATTTTGACTGTTCCAATTTTCCCAGAAGTGGTTAGATTCTATGGATTCTTCAATTACTTTGAGCTGATTTCTGACGTTGTTCCTTTTTTTTCCCTGTAGTGTATTTCTGTATTGTTTTAGTGATTCACCATAGTGAAGGTATAGGCTCAGGTTTTCTGGGTCTCTATGCTTTTGGTTGGATAGTTTTCTCAATTTCTTTCTTAGGTTTTTGCATTCTTCAATAAATCATTTCTCATAGTTTTAAGTTGTCTTAAACAGTCCCACTCCGCTCAGAAAGAGAGACACAGCTGTTTTTTTTTTACAAAAGGATTGGAGTTGGATAAACTTGGATTTTTCGGCGGGGACATATGCAGGATGCTACCCTCCACAGCATGGCCTTTCGCTCCAGATCAAAACTCATAACCTACAACTCATATTTGACCCAAATTAACCGGAGAGATTATAGCTTCAAAGGTTTCCTTTTTCCAAGCTACACCGACGGTGCTTTAGCTAACAAACAGCAGAGACCAAAGGACACCATCCAACCTGGAACTGAGCTGCCAGGCTTGAAAGGACAGACCAGATACAACTTCCATTAGCACCGAGGTGTGAAGTAAAAGGTGTCGAGGCCTTTGGTCTTTGGGCCCAACAAGTGGCAGGAGTCTTTGACGCGCCCTCCTGTTTAAGACCATTCACTGGCATTTTCTACAAGAAATCTGCCTCCAGAAATATAAGCTTCCCCCAAGTGGGTGTGACACCTACTCCCATTACCTGCTACACTGCTGCTTGGATTCCACCTGGCGATCTGTTCACCGTCTGCCCTGGCCTGTCTCCCCCTGTCTGGTACAGGTACACCCACCACACTTCCCCCTTTCTCCCGAGCTTTCGCTCACCTCTAGCACACACACCTGTTGGGGTGAGTGACTCTGAACTTACAATGGCTAGCCCCAAGTCGTTATATATCAAAAACATTTATTTTGCTATTTGCCTCATGACTCCTGCATGCTTTGTTGACTATGAATTTTCTGTACCCAACCGTGAGACAGACTGTTTGTTCCCACATTCGGGACTCTGACTCTCTATTGGTTACACAGACTTTTGGCCTCCCATCCTATTCTAACCACCTCTCACCGGCTTTGTATTCATGTTACCTGATGAAATTGCTGTACAACATAATCTTTTTGACATCTGATGCACATTCAGATGTCATAAATCATCACCGCAGAGCTATCCCTGTCCTCTGCCGTGCCTTGATTATATTACTGTTGATGATATCTGGAAATGTGCATGTACACCCTGGCCCATCTACTGTTGCTAGCCCCAATTCTGACTTGTGCTCTGATATCTGCTTCACTGATTTCTGCTCTCGTAAAAGCCTGTTTCTTTTGCACGTTAACACTAGAAGCTTATTACCTAAAATGGATCAGTTGAAAGTGTGGGTTCACAGTTCCAATCCAGATTTGGGTCATTACTGACACATGGTTAAGGAAGAGTGTTTTGAATACTGATGTTAACCTTTCTGGTTATTACCTTTTTTGGCAAGACAGATCTTCCAAAGGTGGGGGAGTACCCCCACCACACACCACAAGAGTGGCAATCTTTACCAGGGATCACCTTCAGTGCTCAGTTGTCTCCACCAAGTCTGTCCCCAAACAATGTGATTTGCTGGTTTTAAGCATTAAACTTTTAAATAGCTCTTTGTTGACTGTTGCTGGGTGCAATCGTCCTTCATCAGCACTGGGCTGTACCCTACCTGCCCTAAGCTCTCTCCTGGCCCCTTACACAGAATATGAATTTGTCCTGCTAGGTGACCTAAACTGAGACATGCTTAAACCACCTGACCAAGTCCTAAAGCAATGGGACTCCCTAAGTTTTTCTCAGGTTATTACCAATCCCACAAGGTATGTCTCCAAACACCCAGAAAAGGCTACTCTCCTGAATGTTGTCCTCACAAATAATCCTGACAGGTATCAGTCTGGTGTTTTCTGTAATGACCTTAGTGATCAATGTTTTACAGCCTGTGTTCGTAATGGCTGCTCAGTGAAACAACCTGTTCTGATTTGTCATAGACGCTTGCTAAAAACCTTTTAACTGGCCTCCTATAAAATGGTATAGAATCAGCTTGATCCCCTCTGTCGAAAACGCGTGGACCTTTTTGATGTTTTGGGTGGTATTGTTACCAAACACGCCCCATAAAGAAAATGAGAATTAAAAACAGTTTTAGCCCCTGGTTCGACTGTGATCTTGCAGAGTTTCTCCACCTCAAGAATGGCATTTGGCGAAAGGCTCGGCACACGCATACTCAGTCTGACTGGCTCTTGTTCAGGCAAATTAGAAATACGTGCACTCAGGCTATCCGGAAGGCCAAAGTTAGTTACTTTAAGGAGCAGTTCTCTCTGTGGGTCTAACCGCAAGAAGTTCTGGAAAACGGTTTTAGTTCTGGAGAATAAACCCTCCTCCTCACAGCTGCCCATGTCCATTAATGTTGATGATGTGGTTGTTACTGACAAGAAGCACGTGGCTGAGCTCTTTAATCACCACTTCATTAAGTCAGGATTCAAATTTGAGGAGCCATGTCTCCTTGCCCGTCCAACATTTCCTAATCTCCCACCACTTCTAATGCGACTATCCCCGATGATTCTCCCTCTTTTTCCCCTTCCCCGTTACAGAGTCACTGAGTCCAAGGTGCTAAAACTTGACCCCTAAAAAAACCCTGTTTATCAAAAGTGTTGGAAAAACCTGTCAATAATCAACTGACTGGCTTTCTTAATGTCTATAGTATTCGTTTGGGTACGGAATCTGGTTTCCACTCAGGTTATGGATGTGTCACTGGAATCGTAAAAGTCCTTAATGATGTCACCATTGCCCTTGATTCTAAGCAATATTGTGCTGCTATTTTTATTGACTTGGCCAAAGCTTTTGATATTCCATTATTGTGGGCCGGCTAAGGAGTATTGGTGTCTCTGAGGGGTCTTTAGCCTGGTTTGCTAACTACCTCTCTAAAAGAGTGCAGTGTATAAAGTCAGAAAATCTCCTGTCTCAGCCACTGCCTGTCACCAAAGGAGTACCCCAAGGCTCAATCCTAGGCCCCACGCTCTTCTCAATTTACATCAATGACATAGCTCAGGCAGTAGGAAGCGATCCATTTACATGCAGATGATAGTTTTACCTGCATTGCTTGCTGTTTGAGGTTTTAGGCTGGGTTTCTGTACAGTGTTTGATATATTAGCCGATGTAAGAAGGGCTATATAAATAAATGTGATTTATAGTCAGCTCGCCCCTCCCTGGATTTTGTGTTAAATGCTCTACAACAAAGCATTCTTAGTGTCCAACAAGCTTTCTCCACCGTAAACCTTGTTCTGAACACCTCCAAAACAAAGTTCATGTTGTTTGGTAAGAAGAATGCCCCTCTCCACAGGTCTGATTACTACCTCTGAGGGTTTAGAGCTTGAGGTAGTCACCTCATACAAGTACTTGGGAGTATGGCTAGACAATACACTGTCCTTCTCTCAGCACATATCAAAGCTGCAGGCTAAAGTTAAGTCTAGACTTGGTTTCCTCTATCGCGATCACTCCTCTTTCACCCCAGCTGCCAACTAACCCTGATTCAGATAACCATTTTACCCATGCTAGATTACAGAGACGTAATTTAAATCAAATCAACGTTTATTTGTCACGTGCGCCGAATACAACAGATGTAGACCTTACAGTGAGTGATGTGCTTACTTACAGGCTCTAACCAATAGTGCAAAAAAGGTATTATTTGAACAATAGGCAAATAAAGAAATAAAACAACAGTAAAAAGACAGGCTATATACAGTAACAAGGCTATATACAGTAACGAGGCTATATACAGTAACGAGGCTATATACAGTAGAGAGGCTATATACAGTAGAGGCTATATACAGTAGCGAGGCTATATAGAGTAGCGAGGCTACATACAGACACCGGTTAGTCAGGCTGATTGAGGTATGTACATGTAGATATGATTAAAGTGACTGTGCATATATGATGAACAGAGAGTAGCAGTAGCGTAAAAAGGGGTTGGCGGGTGGTGGTGGGCGGGACACAATGCAGATAGCCCGGTTAGACAATGTGCGGGAGCACTGGTTGGTCGGCCCAATTGAGGTAGTATGTACATGAATGTATAGTTAAAATGACTATGCATATATGATAAACAGAGAGTAGCAGCAGCGTAAAAAGAGGGGGTGGGGGGTCACACAATGCAAACAGTCCAGGTAGCCATTTGATTACCTGATCAGGAGTCTTATGGCTTGGGGGTAAAAATAGTTGAGAAGCCTTTTTGTCCTAGACTTGGCACTCCGGTACCGCTTGCCATGCGGTAGTAGAGAGAACAGTCTATGACTGGGATGGCTGGGGTCTTTGACAATTTTTTAGGGCTTTCCTCTGACACCTCCTGGTGTAAAATTCCTGGATTGCAGGCAGCTTAGCCCCAGTGATGTACTGGGCCGTACACACTACCCTCTGTAGTACCTTGTGGTCAGAGGCCGAGCAATTGCCGTACCAGGCAGTGATGCAACCAGTCAGTCATGCTCTCAATGTTGCAGCAGTAGAACCTTTTGAGGATCTCAAGACCCATGCCAAATCTTTTTAGTTTCCTGAGGGGGAATAGGCTTGTCGTGCCCTCTTCAAGACTGTCTTGGTGTGTTTAAACCATTCTAGTTTCGTGTTGTTGTGGACACCAAGGAACTTGGAGCTCTCAACCTGCTCCACTACAGCCCCGTCGATGAGAATGGGGGCGTGCTCAGGCCTCCTTTTCCTGTAGTCCACAATCATTTCCTTAGTCTTGGTTACGTTGAGGGATATGTTGTTATTCTGGCACCACCCGGCCAGGTCTCTGACCTCCTCCCTATAGGCTGTCTCATCATGGTCGGTGATCAGACCTACCACTGTTGTGTCGTCTGCAAACGTGTTGAGGATCAGCATGGCACATGTGTTGCTACCTACGCTCACCACCTGGGGGAGGCCCGTCAGGAAGTTCAGGATCCAGTTGCAGAGTGAGGTGTTTAGTCCCGGGATCCTTAGCTTAGTGATGAGCTGTGAGGGTACTATGGTGTTGAACTCTGAGATGTAGTCAATGAATAGCATTCTCACATAAGTGTTCCTTTTGTCCAGGTGGATAAAGGGCAGTGTGGAGTGCAATAGAGATTGCATCATCTATGGATCTGTTTGTGCGGAATGCAAATTGGAGTGGGTCTAGGGTTTCTGGGATAATGGTGTTGATGTGAGCCATTACCAACTTTTCAAAGCACTTAATGGCTATGGATGTGAGTGCTACGGGTCTGTTGTCAGTTAGGCAGGTTGCCTTTGTGTTCTTGGGCACAGAGACTATGGTGGTCTGCTTGAAACATTTGGTATTACAGACTCAATCATGGACATGTTGAAAATGTCAGTGAAGACACCTGCCAGTTGGTCAGCACATCCCCGGAGCACACGTCCTGGTAATCCGTCTGGCCCCGCAGCCTTGTGTATGTTCACCTGTTTAAAGGTCTTACTCACGTCGGCTACGGAGAGCGTGATCACACAGTCGTCCGGAACAGCTGATGCTCTCATGCATGCCTCAGTGTTGCTTGCCTCGAAGCGAGCATAGAAGTGATTTAGCTCGTCTGTCAGGCTCGTGTCACTGGGCAGCTCGCGGCTGTGCTTCCCTTTGTAGTGTGTAATAGTTTGCCAGCCCTGCCACATAAGGCGAGCGTCGGAGCGAGCCAGTGTAGTATGATTCAATCTTAGCCCTGTATTGATGCTTTGCCTGTTTGATGGTTCGTCGCAGGGCATAGCAGGATTTCTTGTAAGCTTCCGGGTTAGAGTCCCGCACCTCAAAAGCTGCAGCTCTCCCTTTAGCTCAGTGCAAATGTTGCCTGTTAACTCATGTCTTCTGGTTGGGGTATGTACGTACAGTCACTGTGGGTACGACGTCCTCGATGCACTCATTGATAAAGCCAGTGACTGATGTGGTGTACTCCTTCCTCAATGCCATCGGAAGAATTCCGGAACATGTTCCAGTCTGTGATAGCAAAACGGTCCTGTA